>NW_028258748.1:0-42000 GCF_982586985.1 Callionymus lyra
AAAAAAAAGTTGGAGTTTTGAAGAGGTAAAAAAAAAAAAAAAGTTGGAGTTTTGAAGAGGTAAAAAAAAAAAAAAAGTTGGAGTTTTGAAGAGGTAAAAAAAAAAAAAAAAATTGAGTTTTGAAGAGGTAAAAAAAGGAACAAAAAATCAATGTTGGAGTTTTGAAGAGGTAAAAAAAAAATAAAAAAATTTGGAGTTTTGAAGAGGTAAAAAAAAATAAAATAAAATTTGGAGTTTTGAAGAGGTAAAAAAAGGAACAAAAAATCAATGTTGGAGTTTTGAAGAGGTAAAAAAAAAAAAAGTTGGAGTTTTGAAGAGGTAAAAAAAAAAAAAAGTTGGAGTTTTGAAGAGGTAAAAAAAAAAAAAATTGGAGTTTTGAAGAGGTAAAAAAAAAATAAAAAAAAATTGTGGAGTTTTGAAGAGGTAAAAAAAAAAAAAAGTTGGAGTTTTGAAGAGGTAAAAAAAAAAAAAAAAATTGAGTTTTGAAGAGGTAAAAAAAAAAAAAAAAAATATTTGGAGTTTTGAAGAGGTAAAAAAAGGAACAAAAAATCAATGTTGGAGTTTTGAAGAGGTAAAAAAAAAATTTAAAAAAAATTGAGTTTTGAAGAGGTAAAAAAAGGAACAAAAAATCAATGTTGGAGTTTTGAAGAGGTAAAAAAAAAAAAAAGTTGGAGTTTTGAAGAGGTAAAAAAAGGAACAAAAAATCAATGTTGGAGTTTTGAAGAGGTAAAAAAAAAAAAAAAAAAAGTTGGAGTTTTGAAGAGGTAAAAAAAAAAAAAGTTGGAGTTTTGAAGAGGTAAAAAAAAAAAAAAAAAAAAAATTGTAGAGTTTTGAAGAGGTAAAAAAAAAATAAAATTTGGAGTTTTGAAGAGGTAAAAAAAGGAACAAAAAATCAATGTTGGAGTTTTGAAGAGGTAAAAAAAAAAAAAAAAAAAATTGAGTTTTGAAGAGGTAAAAAAAAAAAAAGTTGGAGTTTTGAAGAGGTAAAAAAAGGAACAAAAAATCAATGTTGGAGTTTTGAAGAGGTAAAAAAAAAAAAAAAAAAAGTTGGAGTTTTGAAGAGGTAAAATAAAAAAAAAGTTGGAGTTTTGAAGAGGTAAAAAAAAAAAAAAAAAAAAATTGTAGAGTTTTGAAGAGGTAAAAAAAAAAAAAAAGTTGGAGTTTTGAAGAGGTTAAAAAAAAAAAAAAAAAAATTGGAGTTTTGAAGAGGTAAAAAAAAAAAAAGTTGGAGTTTTGAAGAGGTAAAAAAAAAAAAAAAGTTGGAGTTTTGAAGAGGTAAAAAAAAAAAAAAAGTTGGAGTTTTGAAGAGGTAAAAAAAAAAAAAAGTTGGAGTTTTGAAGAGGTAAAAAAAAAAAAAAAGTTGGAGTTTTGAAGAGGTAAAAAAAAAAAAAGTTGGAGTTTTGAAGAGGTAAAAAAAAAAAAAAAAAAAATTGTGGAGTTTTGAAGAGGTAAAAAAAAAAAAAAAGTTGGAGTTTTGAAGAGGTAAAAAAAAAAAAAAAAATTGAGTTTTGAAGAGGTAAAAAAAAAAAAAAAAATATATTTGGAGTTTTGAAGAGGTAAAAAAAGGAACAAAAAATCAATGTTGGAGTTTTGAAGAGGTAAAAAAAAAATTAAAAAAAAATTGAGTTTTGAAGAGGTAAAAAAAGGAACAAAAAATCAATGTTGGAGTTTTGAAGAGGTAAAAAAAAAAAAAAAGTTGGAGTTTTGAAGAGGTAAAAAAAGGAACAAAAAATCAATGTTGGAGTTTTGAAGAGGTAAAAAAAAAAAAAATGGAGTTTTGAAGAGGTAAAAAAAAAAAAAAAAAATTGTAGAGTTTTGAAGAGGTAAAAAAAAATAAAAAGTTGGAGTTTTGAAGAGGTAAAAAAAAAAAATAAAAAAAAATGTGGAGTTTTGAAGAGGTAAAAAAAGGAACAAAAAATCAATGTTGGAGTTTTGAAGAGGTAAAAAAAAAAAAAAATGTTGGAGTTTTGAAGAGGTAAAAAAAAAAAAAAAAAAACATTGTAGAGATTTGAAGAGGTAAAAAAAAAAAAATGTTGGAGTTTTGAAGAGGTAAAAAAAAAAAAAAAAAAAAATTGAGTTTTGAAGAGGTAAAAAAAAAAAAAAAAAAAATTTGGAGTTTTGAAGAGGTAAAAAAAGGAACAAAAAATCAATGTTGGAGTTTTGAAGAGATAAAAAAAAAATTAAAAAAAATTCAGTTTTGAAGAGGTAAAAAAAGGAACAAAAAATCAATGTTGGAGTTTTGAAGAGGTAAAAAAAAAAATCAATGTTGGAGTTTTGAAGAGGTAAAAAAAAAAAAAAAAAAAGTTGGAGTTTTGAAGAGGTAAAAAAAGGAACAAAAAATCAATGTTGGAGTTTTGAAGAGGTGAAAAAAAAAAAAAAAGTTGGAGTTTTGAAGAGGTAAAAAAAAAAAAAGTTGGAGTTTTGAAGAGGTAAAAAAAAAAAAAAAAAAAAATTGTAGAGTTTTGAAGAGGTAAAAAAAAAAAAAAAAGTTGGAGTTTTGAAGAGGTAAAAAAAAATAAAAAAAATTGGAGTTTTGAAGAGGTAAAAAAAAAAAAAAATTTGGAGTTTTGAAGAGGTAAAAAAAGGAACAAAAAATCAATGTTGGAGTTTTGAAGAGGTAAAAAAAAAAAAAAATTTGGAGTTTTGAAGAGGTAAAAAAAGGAACAAAAAATCAATGTTGGAGTTTTGAAGAGGTAAAAAAAAAAAAAAAAAAATTGAGTTTTGAAGAGGTAAAAAAAAAAAAAGTTGGAGTTTTGAAGAGGTAAAAAAAGGAACAAAAAATCAATGTTGGAGTTTTGAAGAGGTAAAAAAAAAAAAAAAAAAAGTTGGAGTTTTGAAGAGGTAAAATAAAAAAAAAGTTGGAGTTTTGAAGAGGTAAAAAAAAAAATAAAAAAAAATTGGAGTTTTGAAGAGGTTAAAAAAAAATAAAAAAATTTGGAGTTTTGAAGAGGTAAAAAAAAAAAAAGTTGGAGTTTTGAAGAGGTAAAAAAAAAAAAAAATTGAGTTTTGAAGAGGTAAAAAAATATATATATATATATTTGGAGTTTTGAAGAGGTAAAAAAAGGAACAAAAAATCAATGTTGGAGTTTTGAAGAGGTAAAAAAAAAAATAAAAAAAAATTGAGTTTTGAAGAGGTAAAAAAAGGAACAAAAAATCAATGTTGGAGTTTTGAAGAGGTAAAAAAAAAAAAAAAGTTGGAGTTTTGAAGAGGTAAAAAAAGGAACAAAAAATCAATGTTGGAGTTTTGAAGAGGTAAAAAAAAAAAAAAATGGAGTTTTGAAGAGGTAAAAAAAAATAAAAAAAAAATTGTAGAGTTTTGAAGAGGTAAAAAAAAATAAAAAGTTGGAGTTTTGAAGAGGTAAAAAAAAAAAATAAAAAAAAATGTGGAGTTTTGAAGAGGTAAAAAAAGGAACAAAAAATCAATGTTGGAGTTTTGAAGAGGTAAAAAAAAAAAAAAATGTTGGAGTTTTGAAGAGGTAAAAAAAAAAAAAAAGAAAAATTGTAGAGATTTGAAGAGGTAAAAAAAAAAAATGTTGGAGTTTTGAAGAGGTAAAAAAAAAAAAAAAAAAAAAATTGAGTTTTGAAGAGGTAAAAAAAAAAAAAAAAAAAATTTGGAGTTTTGAAGAGGTAAAAAAAGGAACAAAAAATCAATGTTGGAGTTTTGAAGAGATAAAAAAAAAAAAAAAAAAAATTGAGTTTTGAAGAGGTAAAAAAAGGAACAAAAAATCAATGTTGGAGTTTTGAAGAGGTAAAAAAAAAAAAAAATGTTGGAGTTTTGAAGAGGTTAAAAAAAAAAAAAAAAAAAATTGTGGAGTTTTGAAGAGGTAAAAAAAAATAAAATTTGGAGTATTGAAGAGGTAAAAAAAATAAATAAAAAAAATTGTGGAGTTTTGAAGAGGTAAAAAAAAAAAAAAAAAAAGTTGGAGTTTTGAAGAGGTAAAAAAGATATATAAAAAAAATTGTGGAGTTTTGAAGAGGTAAAAAAAAATAAAATTTGGAGTATTGAAGAGGTAAAAAAAATAAATAAAAAAAATTGTGGAGTTTTGAAGAGGTAAAAAAAAAAAAAAAAAAAGTTGGAGTTTTGAAGAGGTAAAAAAAATATATAAAAAAAATTGTGGAGTTTTGAAGAGGTAAAAAAAAAATAAAATTTGGAGTATTGAAGAGGTAAAAAAAATAAATAAAAAAAATTGTGGAGTTTTGAAGAGGTAAAAAAAAAATATAAAAAAAATTGTGGAGTTTTGAAGAGGTAAAAAAAAAATAAAAAAAAATTGTGGAGTTTTGAAGAGGTAAAAAAAAAAAAAAAATTTAGGAGTTTTGAAGAGGTAAAAAAAGGAACAAAAAATCAATGTTGGAGTTTTGAAGAGGTAAAAAAAAAAAAAATGTTGGAGTTTTGAAGAGGTAAAAAAAAAATATTAAAAAAATTGTGGAGTTTTGAAGAGGTAAAAAAAAAATAAAAAATTTAGGAGTTTTGAAGAGGTAAAAAAAGGAACAAAAAATCAATGTTGGAGTTTTGAAGAGGTAAAAAAAAAAAAAAGTTGTAGTTTTGAAGAGGTAAAAAAAAAAAAAAAAAAAAATTGTGGAGTTTTGAAGAGGTAAAAAAAAAAAGAAAAGTTGGAGTTTTGAAGAGGTAAAAAAAAATAAAAAGTGG
Organism: Callionymus lyra; assembly: GCF_982586985.1. Taxonomy (NCBI): domain Eukaryota; kingdom Metazoa; phylum Chordata; class Actinopteri; order Syngnathiformes; family Callionymidae; genus Callionymus; species Callionymus lyra. The sequence goes on from NW_028258748.1 coordinate 4,649, forward strand.
AGTTTTGAAGAGGTAAAAAAAAATAAAAAAAAAATTGTAGAGTTTTGAAGAGGTAAAAAAAAATAAAAAGTTGGAGTTTTGAAGAGGTAAAAAAAAAAAAAAAAAAAAATGTGGAGTTTTGAAGAGGTAAAAAAAGGAACAAAAAATCAATGTTGGAGTTTTGAAGAGGTAAAAAAAAAAAAAAATGTTGGAGTTTTGAAGAGGTAAAAAAAAAAAAAAGAAAAATTGTAGAGATTTGAAGAGGTAAAAAAAAAAAATGTTGGAGTTTTGAAGAGGTAAAAAAAAAAAAAAAAAAAATTGAGTTTTGAAGAGGTAAAAAAAAAAAAAAAAAAAAATTTGGAGTTTTGAAGAGGTAAAAAAAGGAACAAAAAATCAATGTTGGAGTTTTGAAGAGATAAAAAAAAAAAAAAAAAAAAATTGAGTTTTGAAGAGGTAAAAAAAGGAACAAAAAATCAATGTTGGAGTTTTGAAAAGGTAAAAAAAAAAAAAAATGTTGGAGTTTTGAAGAGGTTAAAAAAAAAAAAAAAAAAAATTGTGGAGTTTTGAAGAGGTAAAAAAAAATAAAATTTGGAGTATTGAAGAGGTAAAAAAAATAAATAAAAAAAATTGTGGAGTTTTGAAGAGGTAAAAAAAAAAAAAAAAAAAGTTGGAGTTTTGAAGAGGTAAAAAAGATATATAAAAAAAATTGTGGAGTTTTGAAGAGTAAAAAAAAATAAAATTTGGAGTATTGAAGAGGTAAAAAAAATAAATAAAAAAAATTGTGGAGTTTTGAAGAGGTAAAAAAAAAAAAAAAAAAAGTTGGAGTTTTGAAGAGGTAAAAAAAATATATAAAAAAAATTGTGGAGTTTTGAAGAGGTAAAAAAAAAATAAAATTTGGAGTATTGAAGAGGTAAAAAAAATAAATAAAAAAAATTGTGGAGTTTTGAAGAGGTAAAAAAAAAAAAAAAGTTGGAGTTTTGAAGAGGTAAAAAAAAAAAAAAATTTAGGAGTTTTGAAGAGGTAAAAAAAGGAACAAAAAATCAATGTTGGAGTTTTGAAGAGGTAAAAAAAAAAAAAATGTTGGAGTTTTGAAGAGGTAAAAAAAAAATATAAAAAAAATTGTGGAGTTTTGAAGAGGTAAAAAAAAAATAAAAAAAAATTGTGGAGTTTTGAAGAGGTAAAAAAAGGAACAAAAAATCAATGTTGGAGTTTTGAAGAGGTAAAAAAAAAAAAAAGTTGTAGTTTTGAAGAGGTAAAAAAAAAAAAAAAAAAAAATTGTGGAGTTTTGAAGAGGTAAAAAAAAAAAGAAAAGTTGGAGTTTTGAAGAGGTAAAAAAAAATAAAAATAAATGAGTTTTGAAGAGGTAAAAAAAAAAAAAAAAAAAAAATTGTGGAGTTTTGAAGAGGTAAAAAAAGGAACAAAAAATCAATGTTGGAGTTTTGAAGAGGTAAAAAAAAAAAAAAAGTTGGAGTTTTGAAGAGGTAAAAAAAGGAACAAAAAAAATTGTAGAGTTTTGAAGAGGTAAAAAAAGGAACAAAAAATCAATGTTGGAGTTTTGAAGAGGTAAAAAAAAAAAAAAAAAAAAAATTGTAGAGTTTTGAAGAGGTAAAAAAAAAAAAAAAAGTTGGAGTTTTGAAGAGGTAAAAAAAAAAAAAAAAAATTGGAGTTTTGAAGAGGTTAAAAAAAAAAAAAAATTTGGAGTTTTGAAGAGGTAAAAAAAGGAACAAAAAATCAATGTTGGAGTTTTGAAGAGGTAAAAAAAAAAAAAAAAAAATTGAGTTTTGAAGAGGTAAAAAAAAAAAAAGTTGGAGTTTTGAAGAGGTAAAAAAAGGAACAAAAAATCAATGTTGGAGTTTTGAAGAGGTAAAAAAAAAAAAAAAAAAAGTTGGAGTTTTGAAGAGGTAAAATAAAAAAAAGTTGGAGTTTTGAAGAGGTAAAAAAAAAAAAAAAAGTTGGAGTTTTGAAGAGGTTAAAAAAAAAATAAAAAAATTTGGAGTTTTGAAGAGGTAAAAAAAAAAAAAGTTGGAGTTTTGAAGAGGTAAAAAAAAAAAAAAGTTGGAGTTTTGAAGAGGTAAAAAAAAAAAAAATTGGAGTTTTGAAGAGGTAAAAAAAAAAAAAAAGTTGGAGTTTTGAAGAGGTAAAAAAAAAAAAAAAAGTTGGAGTTTTGAAGAGGTAAAAAAAAAAAAAAAAATTTGGAGTTTTGAAGAGGTAAAAAAAAATAAAATAAAATTTGGAGTTTTGAAGAGGTAAAAAAAGGAACAAAAAATCAATGTTGGAGTTTTGAAGAGGTAAAAAAAAAAAAAAGTTGGAGTTTTGAAGAGGTAAAAAAAGGAACAAAAAATCAATGTTGGAGTTTTGAAGAGGTAAAAAAAAAAAAAAAAAAAGTTGGAGTTTTGAAGAGGTAAAATAAAAAAAAAGTTGGAGTTTTGAAGAGGTAAAAAAAAAAAAAAAAAAAAATTGTAGAGTTTTGAAGAGGTAAAAAAAAAAAAAAAAAAAATTGGAGTTTTGAAGAGGTAAAAAAAAAAAAAAGTTGGAGTTTTGAAGAGGTAAAAACAAAAAAAAAAGTTGGAGTTTTGAAGAGGTAAAAAAAAAAAAAGTTGGAGTTTTGAAGAGGTAAAAAAAAAAAAAAAAAAGTGTGGAGTTTTGAAGAGGTAAAAAAAAAAAAAAAGTTGGAGTTTTGAAGAGGTAAAAATAAAAAAAAAGTTGGAGTTTTGAAGAGGTAAAAAAAAAAAAAAAAATCAGTTTTGAAGAGGTAAAAAAAGGAACAAAAAATCAATGTTGGAGTTTTGAAGAGGTAAAAAAAAAAAAAAGTTGGAGTTTTGAAGAGGTAAAAAAAAAAAAAAAGTTGGAGTTTTGAAGAGGTAAAAAAAAAAAAAAAGTTGGAGTTTTGAAGAGGTAAAAAAAAAAAAAAAAATTGAGTTTTGAAGAGGTAAAAAAAGGAACAAAAAATCAATGTTGGAGTTTTGAAGAGGTAAAAAAAAAATAAAAAAATTTGGAGTTTTGAAGAGGTAAAAAAAAATAAAATAAAATTTGGAGTTTTGAAGAGGTAAAAAAAGGAACAAAAAATCAATGTTGGAGTTTTGAAGAGGTAAAAAAAAAAAAAAGTTGGAGTTTTGAAGAGGTAAAAAAAAAAAAAAGTTGGAGTTTTGAAGAGGTAAAAAAAAAAAAAGTTGGAGTTTTGAAGAGGTAAAAAAAAAATAAAAAAAAATTGTGGAGTTTTGAAGAGGTAAAAAAAAAAAAAAGTTGGAGTTTTGAAGAGGTAAAAAAAAAAAAAAAAATTGAGTTTTGAAGAGGTAAAAAAAAAAAAAAAAAAAATATTTGGAGTTTTGAAGAGGTAAAAAAAGGAACAAAAAATCAATGTTGGAGTTTTGAAGAGGTAAAAAAAAAATTTAAAAAAAATTGAGTTTTGAAGAGGTAAAAAAAGGAACAAAAAATCAATGTTGGAGTTTTGAAGAGGTAAAAAAAAAAAAAAGTTGGAGTTTTGAAGAGGTAAAAAAAGGAACAAAAAATCAATGTTGGAGTTTTGAAGAGGTAAAAAAAAAAAAAAAAAAAGTTGGAGTTTTGAAGAGGTAAAAAAAAAAAAAGTTGGAGTTTTGAAGAGGTAAAAAAAAAAAAAAAAAAAAATTGTAGAGTTTTGAAGAGGTAAAAAAAAATAAAATTTGGAGTTTTGAAGAGGTAAAAAAAGGAACAAAAAATCAATGTTGGAGTTTTGAAGAGGTAAAAAAAAAAAAAAAAAAAATTGAGTTTTGAAGAGGTAAAAAAAAAAAAAGTTGGAGTTTTGAAGAGGTAAAAAAAGGAACAAAAAATCAATGTTGGAGTTTTGAAGAGGTAAAAAAAAAAAAAAAAAAAGTTGGAGTTTTGAAGAGGTAAAATAAAAAAAAAGTTGGAGTTTTGAAGAGGTAAAAAAAAAAAAAAAAAAAAATTGTAGAGTTTTGAAGAGGTAAAAAAAAAAAAAAAGTTGGAGTTTTGAAGAGGTTAAAAAAAAAAAAAAAAAAATTGGAGTTTTGAAGAGGTAAAAAAAAAAAAAGTTGGAGTTTTGAAGAGGTAAAAAAAAAAAAAAAGTTGGAGTTTTGAAGAGGTAAAAAAAAAAAAAAAGTTGGAGTTTTGAAGAGGTAAAAAAAAAAAAAAGTTGGAGTTTTGAAGAGGTAAAAAAAAAAAAAAGTTGGAGTTTTGAAGAGGTAAAAAAAAAAAAAGTTGGAGTTTTGAAGAGGTAAAAAAAAAAAAAAAAAAAATTGTGGAGTTTTGAAGAGGTAAAAAAAAAAAAAAGTTGGAGTTTTGAAGAGGTAAAAAAAAAAAAAAAAATTGAGTTTTGAAGAGGTAAAAAAAAAAAAAATATATATTTGGAGTTTTGAAGAGGTAAAAAAAGGAACAAAAAATCAATGTTGGAGTTTTGAAGAGGTAAAAAAAAAATTAAAAAAAAATTGAGTTTTGAAGAGGTAAAAAAAGGAACAAAAAATCAATGTTGGAGTTTTGAAGAGGTAAAAAAAAAAAAAAAGTTGGAGTTTTGAAGAGGTAAAAAAAGGAACAAAAAATCAATGTTGGAGTTTTGAAGAGGTAAAAAAAAAAAAAATGGAGTTTTGAAGAGGTAAAAAAAAAAAAAAAAAATTGTAGAGTTTTGAAGAGGTAAAAAAAAATAAAAAGTTGGAGTTTTGAAGAGGTAAAAAAAAAAAATAAAAAAAAATGTGGAGTTTTGAAGAGGTAAAAAAAGGAACAAAAAATCAATGTTGGAGTTTTGAAGAGGTAAAAAAAAAAAAAAATGTTGGAGTTTTGAAGAGGTAAAAAAAAAAAAAAAAAAACATTGTAGAGATTTGAAGAGGTAAAAAAAAAAAAATGTTGGAGTTTTGAAGAGGTAAAAAAAAAAAAAAAAAAAAAATTGAGTTTTGAAGAGGTAAAAAAAAAAAAAAAAAAAATTTGGAGTTTTGAAGAGGTAAAAAAAGGAACAAAAAATCAATGTTGGAGTTTTGAAGAGATAAAAAAAAAATTAAAAAAAATTCAGTTTTGAAGAGGTAAAAAAAGGAACAAAAAATCAATGTTGGAGTTTTGAAGAGGTAAAAAAAAAAATCAATGTTGGAGTTTTGAAGAGGTAAAAAAAAAAAAAAAAAAAGTTGGAGTTTTGAAGAGGTAAAAAAAGGAACAAAAAATCAATGTTGGAGTTTTGAAGAGGTGAAAAAAAAAAAAAAAGTTGGAGTTTTGAAGAGGTAAAAAAAAAAAAAGTTGGAGTTTTGAAGAGGTAAAAAAAAAAAAAAAAAAAAAATTGTAGAGTTTTGAAGAGGTAAAAAAAAAAAAAAAAGTTGGAGTTTTGAAGAGGTAAAAAAAAATAAAAAAAATTGGAGTTTTGAAGAGGTAAAAAAAAAAAAAAATTTGGAGTTTTGAAGAGGTAAAAAAAGGAACAAAAAATCAATGTTGGAGTTTTGAAGAGGTAAAAAAAAAAATAAAAAAAATTGAGTTTTGAAGAGGTAAAAAATAAAAAAAAATTGTGGAGTTTTGAAGAGGTAAAAAAAGGAACAAAAAATCAATGTTGGAGTTTTGAAGAGGTAAAAAAAAAAAAAAGTTGTAGTTTTGAAGAGGTAAAAAAAAAAAAAAAAAAAATTGTGGAGTTTTGAAGAGGTAAAAAAAAAAAGAAAAGTTGGAGTTTTGAAGAGGTAAAAAAAAATAAAAATAAATGAGTTTTGAAGAGGTAAAAAAAAAAAAAAAAAAAAATTGTGGAGTTTTGAAGAGGTAAAAAAAGGAACAAAAAATCAATGTTGGAGTTTTGAAGAGGTAAAAAAAAAAAAAAAGTTGGAGTTTTGAAGAGGTAAAAAAAGGAACAAAAAAAATTGTAGAGTTTTGAAGAGGTAAAAAAAGGAACAAAAAATCAATGTTGGAGTTTTGAAGAGGTAAAAAAAAAAAAAAATTTGGAGTTTTGAAGAGGTAAAAAAAGGAACAAAAAATCAATGTTGGAGTTTTGAAGAGGTAAAAAAAAAAGAAAAAAGGTGGAGTTTTGAAGAGGTAAAATAAAAAAAAAGTTGGAGTTTTAAAGAGGTAAAAAAAAAAAAAAAAAAAAATTGTAGAGTTTTGAAGAGGTAAAAAAAAAAAAAAAAGTTGGAGTTTTGAAGAGGTTAAAAAAAAAATAAAAAAATTTGGAGTTTTGAAGAGGTAAAAAAAAAAAAAGTTGGAGTTTTGAAGAGGTAAAAAAAAAAAAAAGTTGGAGTTTTGAAGAGGTAAAAAAAAAAAAAAGTTGGAGTTTTGAAGAGGTAAAAAAAAAAAAAAAGTTGGAGTTTTGAAGAGGTAAAAAAAAAAAAAAAAATTGAGTTTTGAAGAGGTAAAAAAAGGAACAAAAAATCAATGTTGGAGTTTTGAAGAGGTAAAAAAAAAAAAAAAAAAAGTTGGAGTTTTGAAGAGGTAAAAAAAAAAAAAAGTTGGAGTTTTGAAGAGGTAAAAAAAAAAAAAAAAAAAATTGTAGAGTTTTGAAGAGGTAAAAAAAAAAAAAAAAGTTGGAGTTTTGAAGAGGTAAAAAAAAAAAAAAAAATTTGGAGTTTTGAAGAGGTAAAAAAAAATAAAATAAAATTTGGAGTTTTGAAGAGGTAAAAAAAGGAACAAAAAATCAATGTTGGAGTTTTGAAGAGGTAAAAAAAAAAAAAAAAAAAATTGAGTTTTGAAGAGGTAAAAAAAAAAAAAGTTGGAGTTTTGAAGAGGTAAAAAAAGGAACAAAAAATCAATGTTGGAGTTTGAAGAGGTAAAAAAAAAAAAAAAAAAGTTGGAGTTTTGAAGAGGTAAAATAAAAAAAAAGTTGGAGTTTTGAAGAGGTAAAAAAAAAAAAAAAAAAAAATTGTAGAGTTTTGAAGAGGTAAAAAAAAAAAAAAAAAAAATTGGAGTTTTGAAGAGGTAAAAAAAAAAAAAAGTTGGAGTTTTGAAGAGGTAAAAACAAAAAAAAAAGTTGGAGTTTTGAAGAGGTAAAAAAAAAAAAAAGTTGGAGTTTTGAAGAGGTAAAAAAAAAAAAAAAAAATTGTGGAGTTTTGAAGAGGTAAAAAAAAAAAAAAAGTTGGAGTTTTGAAGAGGTAAAAATAAAAAAAAAGTTGGAGTTTTGAAGAGGTAAAAAAAAAAAAAAAAATTGAGTTTTGAAGAGGTAAAAAAAGGAACAAAAAATCAATGTTGGAGTTTTGAAGAGGTAAAAAAAAAAAAAGTTGGAGTTTTGAAGAGGTAAAAAAAAAAAAAAATTGAGTTTTGAAGAGGTAAAAAAAGAAACAAAAAATCAATGTTGGAGTTTTGAAGAGGTAAAAAAAAAAAAAAGTTGGAGTTTTGAAGAGGTAAAAAAAAAAAAAAAGTTGGAGTTTTGAAGAGGTAAAAAAAAAAAAAAAGTTGGAGTTTTGAAGAGGTAAAAAAAATAAAAATGTTGGAGTTTTGAAGAGGTAAAAAAAAAAAAAAAAAAAATTTTGAGTTTTGAAGAGGTAAAAAAAAATAAAAAGTTGGAGTTTTGAAGAGGTAAAAAAAATAATAAAAAAAAATTGTGGAGTTTTGAAGAGGTAAAAAAAGGAACAAAAAATCAATGTTGGAGTTTTGAAGAGGTAAAAAAAGGAACAAAAAATCAATGTTGGAGTTTTGAAGAGGTAAAAAAAAAAAAAAATGTTGGAGTTTTGAAGAGGTAAAAAAAATAAATAAAAAATTGTGGAGTTTTGAAGAGGTAAAAAAAATATAAAAAAAATTTGTGGAGTTTTGAAGAGGTAAAAAAAAAAAAATGTTGGAGTTTTGAAGAGATAAAAAAAAAAAAAAAAAAATTGAGTTTTGAAGAGGTAAAAAAAAAAAATGTTGGAGTTTTGAAGAGGTAAAAAGAAAATTAAAAAAAAATGAGTTTTGAAGAGGTAAAAAAAGGAACAAAAAATCAATGTTGGAGTTTTGAAGAGGTAAAAAAAAAAAAAAAAAGTTGGAGTTTTGAAGAGGTAAAAAAAAAAAAAAAAAAAATTGTGGAGTTTTGAAGAGGTAAAAAAAGGAACAAAAAATCAATGTTGGAGTTTTGAAGAGGTAAAAAAAAAAAAAAAAAGTTGGAGTTTTGAAGAGGTAAAAAAAGGAACAAAAAATCAATGTTGGAGTTTTGCAGAGGTAAAAAAAAAAAAAAAAAAAGTTGGAGTTTTGAAGAGGTAAAAAAAAAAAAAAGTTGGAGTTTTGAAGAGGTAAAAAAAAAAAGAAATTGAAGTTTTGAAGAGGTAAAAAAAAAAAAAAAAAATTTGGAGTTTTGAAGAGGTAAAAAAAGGAACAAAAAATCAATGTTGGAGTTTTGAAGAGGTAAAAAAAAAAAAAAAAAAAATTGTGGAGTTTTGAAGAGGTAAAAAAAGGAACAAAAAATCAATGTTGGAGTTTTGAAGAGGTAAAAAAAAAAAAGTTGGAGTTTTGAAGAGGTAAAAAAAAAAAAAAAAAAGTTGGAGTTTTGAAGAGGTAAAAAAAAAAAAAAAAAAAAATTGTGGAGTTTTGAAGAGGTAAAAAAAAAAAAAAAAGTTGGAGTTTTGAAGAGGTAAAAAAAAAAAAAAAAATTGAGTTTTGAAGAGGTAAAAAAAAAAAAAAAAAAAAATTGTGGAGTTTTGAAGAGGTAAAAAAAGGAACAAAAAATCAATGTTGGAGTTTTGAAGAGGTAAAAAAAAAAAAAAAAAAAATTGAATTTTGAAGAGGTAAAAAAAAAAAAAAGTTGGAGTTTTGAAGAGGTAAAAAAAGGAACAAAAAATCAATGTTGGAGTTTTGAAGAGGTAAAAAAAAAAAAAAATGTTGGAGTTTTGAAGAGGTAAAAAAAATAAATAAAAAATTGCGGAGTTTTGAAGAGGTAAAAAAAATATAAAAAAATTTGTGGAGTTTTGAAGAGGTAAAAAAAATAAAAAATGTTGGAGTTTTGAAGAGGTAAAAAAAAAAAATGTTGGAGTTTTGAAGAGGTAAAAAAAAAATTAAAAAAAATTGAGTTTTGAAGAGGTAAAAAAAGGAACAAAAAATCAATGTTGGAGTTTTGAAGAGGTAAAAAAAAAAAAAAAAAAAGTTGGAGTTTTGAAGAGGTAAAAAAAAAATAAAAAAAAATTGTGGAGTTTTGAAGAGGTAAAAAAAGGAACAAAAAATCAATGTTGGAGTTTTGAAGAGGTAAAAAAAAAAAAAAAAAATTGAGTTTTGAAGAGGTAAAAAAAAAAAAAGTTGGAGTTTTGAAGAGGTAAAAAAAGGAACAAAAAATCAATGTTGGAGTTTTGAAGAGGTAAAAAAAAAAAAAAAAAAAGTTGGAGTTTTGAAGAGGTAAAATAAAAAAAAAGTTGGAGTTTTGAAGAGGTAAAAAAAAATAAAAAAAAAATTGAGTTTTGAAGAGGTAAAAAAAAAAAATGTTGGAGTTTTGAAGAGGTAAAAAAAAAAAAAAAAAAAGTTGGAGTTTTGAAGAGGTAAAAAAAGGAACAAAAAATCAATGTTGGAGTTTTGCAGATGTAAAAAAAAAAAAAAAAAAAGTTGGAGTTTTGAAGAGGTAAAAAAAAAAAAAAGTTGGAGTTTTGAAGAGGTAAAAAAAAAAAAAAAAAAAAAATTGTAGAGTTTTGAAGAGGTAAAAAAAAAAAAAAAAATTTGGAGTTTTGAAGAGGTAAAAAAAGGAACAAAAAATCAATGTTGGAGTTTTGAAGAGGTAAAAAAAAAAAAAAAAAATTGAGTTTTGAAGAGGTAAAAAAAAAAAAAGTTGGAGTTTTGAAGAGGTAAAAAAAGGAACAAAAAATCAATGTTGGAGTTTTGAAGAGGTAAAAAAAAATAAAAAAAAAATTGAGTTTTGAAGAGGTAAAAAAAAAAAATGTTGGAGTTTTGAAGAGGTAAAAAAAAAAAAAAAAAAAGTTGGAGTTTTGAAGAGGTAAAAAAAGGAACAAAAAATCAATGTTGGAGTTTTGCAGATGTAAAAAAAAAAAAAAAAAAAGTTGGAGTTTTGAAGAGGTAAAAAAAAAAAAAAAGTTGGAGTTTTGAAGAGGTAAAAAAAAAAAAAAAAAAAAAATTGTAGAGTTTTGAAGAGGTAAAAAAAAAAAAAAAAATTTGGAGTTTTGAAGAGGTAAAAAAAGGAACAAAAAATCAATGTTGGAGTTTTGAAGAGGTAAAAAAAAAAAAAAAAAATTGAGTTTTGAAGAGGTAAAAAAAAAAAAAGTTGGAGTTTTGAAGAGGTAAAAAAAGGAACAAAAAATCAATGTTGGAGTTTTGAAGAGGTAAAAAAAAAAAAGTTGGAGTTTTGAAGAGGTAAAAAAAAAAAAAAAAAAGTTGGAGTTTTGAAGAGGTAAAAAAAAAAAAAAGTTGTAGTTTTGAAGAGGTAAAAAAAAAAAAAAAAAAAAAAATTGTGGAGTTTTGAAAAGGTAAAAAAAAAAAAAAGTTGGAGTTTTGAAGAGGTAAAAAAAAAAAAAAAAATTGAGTTTTGAAGAGGTAAAAAAAAAAAAAAAAAAAATTGTGGAGTTTTGAAGAGGTAAAAAAAGGAACAAAAAATCAATGTTGGAGTTTTGAAGAGGTAAAAAAAAAAAAAAAAAAAATTGAATTTTGAAGAGGTAAAAAAAAAAAAAAAGTTGGAGTTTTGAAGAGGTAAAAAAAGGAACAAAAAATCAATGTTGGAGTTTTGAAGAGGTAAAAAAAAAAAAAAATGTTGGAGTTTTGAAGAGGTAAAAAAAATAAATAAAAAATTGCGGAGTTTTGAAGAGGTAAAAAAAATATAAAAAAATTTGTGGAGTTTTGAAGAGGTAAAAAAAATAAAAAATGTTGGAGTTTTGAAGAGGTAAAAAAAAAAAATGTTGGAGTTTTGAAGAGGTAAAAAAAAAATTAAAAAAAATTGAGTTTTGAAGAGGTAAAAAAAGGAACAAAAAATCAATGTTGGAGTTTTGAAGAGGTAAAAAAAAAAAAAAAAAAAGTTGGAGTTTTGAAGAGGTAAAAAAAAAATAAAAAAAAATTGTGGAGTTTTGAAGAGGTAAAAAAAGGAACAAAAAATCAATGTTGGAGTTTTGAAGAGGTAAAAAAAAAAAAAAAAAATTGAGTTTTGAAGAGGTAAAAAAAAAAAAAGTTGGAGTTTTGAAGAGGTAAAAAAAGGAACAAAAAATCAATGTTGGAGTTTTGAAGAGGTAAAAAAAAAAAAAAAAAAAGTTGGAGTTTTGAAGAGGTAAAATAAAAAAAAAGTTGGAGTTTTGAAGAGGTAAAAAAAAATAAAAAAAAAATTGAGTTTTGAAGAGGTAAAAAAAAAAATGTTGGAGTTTTGAAGAGGTAAAAAAAAAAAAAAAAAAAGTTGGAGTTTTGAAGAGGTAAAAAAAGGAACAAAAAATCAATGTTGGAGTTTTGCAGATGTAAAAAAAAAAAAAAAAAAGTTGGAGTTTTGAAGAGGTAAAAAAAAAAAAAAGTTGGAGTTTTGAAGAGGTAAAAAAAAAAAAAAAAAAAAAATTGTAGAGTTTTGAAGAGGTAAAAAAAAAAAAAAAAATTTGGAGTTTTGAAGAGGTAAAAAAAGGAACAAAAAATCAATGTTGGAGTTTTGAAGAGGTAAAAAAAAAAAAAAAAAATTGAGTTTTGAAGAGGTAAAAAAAAAAAAAGTTGGAGTTTTGAAGAGGTAAAAAAAGGAACAAAAAATCAATGTTGGAGTTTTGAAGAGGTAAAAAAAAAAAAAAAAAAGTTGGAGTTTTGAAGAGGTAAAATAAAAAAAAAGTTGGAGTTTTGAAGAGGTAAAAAAAAAAAAAAAAAAAAATTGTAGAGTTTTGAAGAGGTAAAAAAAAAAAAAAAAGTTGGAGTTTTGAAGAGGTTAAAAAAAAAAAAAAGTTGGAGTTTTGAAGAGGTAAAAAAAAAAAAAAATTGAGTTTTGAAGAGGTAAAAAAAGGAACAAAAAATCAATGTTGGAGTTTTGAAGAGGTAAAAAAAAAAAAAAAAAAAGTTGGAGTTTTGAAGAGGTAAAAAAAAAAAAAAGTTGGAGTTTTGAAGAGGTAAAAAAAAAAAAAAAAAAAAAATTGTAGAGTTTTGAAGAGGTAAAAAAAAAAAAAAAGTTGGAGTTTTGAAGAGGTAAAAAAAAAAAAAAAAAATTTGGAGTTTTGAAGAGGTAAAAAAAAAAAAAAATTTGGAGTTTTGAAGAGGTAAAAAAAGGAACAAAAAATCAATGTTGGAGTTTTGAAGAGGTAAAAAAAAAAAAAAAAAAATTGAGTTTTGAAGAGGTAAAAAAAAAAAAAGTTGGAGTTTTGAAGAGGTAAAAAAAGGAACAAAAAATCAATGTTGGAGTTTTGAAGAGGTAAAAAAAAAAATAAAAAAAAATTGGAGTTTTGAAGAGGTTAAAAAAAAAAAAAAAAATTTGGAGTTTTGAAGAGGTAAAAAAAAAAAAAGTTGGAGTTTTGAAGAGGTAAAAAAAAAAAAAAATTGAGTTTTGAAGAGGTAAAAAAAAAAATATATATATATTTGGAGTTTTGAAGAGGTAAAAAAAGGAACAAAAAATCAATGTTGGAGTTTTGAAGAGGTAAAAAAAAAATAAAAAAAAATTGAGTTTTGAAGAGGTAAAAAAAGGAACAAAAAATCAATGTTGGAGTTTTGAAGAGGTAAAAAAAAAAAAAAAGTTGGAGTTTTGAAGAGGTAAAAAAAGGAACAAAAAATCAATGTTGGAGTTTTGAAGAGGTAAAAAAAAAAAAAAATGGAGTTTTGAAGAGGTAAAAAAAAAAAAAAAAAAAATTGTAGAGTTTTGAAGAGGTAAAAAAAAATAAAAAGTTGGAGTTTTGAAGAGGTAAAAAAAAAAAATAAAAAAAAATGTGGAGTTTTGAAGAGGTAAAAAAAGGAACAAAAAATCAATGTTGGAGTTTTGAAGAGGTAAAAAAAAAAAAAAATGTTGGAGTTTTGAAGAGGTAAAAAAAAAAAAAAAAGAAAAATTGTAGAGATTTGAAGAGGTAAAAAAAAAAAATGTTGGAGTTTTGAAGAGGTAAAAAAAAAAAAAAAAAAAAAATTGAGTTTTGAAGAGGTAAAAAAAAAAAAAAAAAAAAAATTTGGAGTTTTGAAGAGGTAAAAAAAGGAACAAAAAATCAATGTTGGAGTTTTGAAGAGATAAAAAAAAAAAAAAAAAAAATTGAGTTTTGAAGAGGTAAAAAAAGGAACAAAAAATCAATGTTGGAGTTTTGAAGAGGTAAAAAAAAAAAAAAATGTTGGAGTTTTGAAGAGGTTAAAAAAAAAAAAAAAAAAAATTGTGGAGTTTTGAAGAGGTAAAAAAAAATAAAATTTGGAGTATTGAAGAGGTAAAAAAAATAAATAAAAAAAATTGTGGAGTTTTGAAGAGGTAAAAAAAAAAAAAAAAAAAGTTGGAGTTTTGAAGAGGTAAAAAAGATATATAAAAAAAATTGTGGAGTTTTGAAGAGGTAAAAAAAAATAAAATTTGGAGTATTGAAGAGGTAAAAAAAATAAATAAAAAAAATTGTGGAGTTTTGAAGAGGTAAAAAAAAAAAAAAAAAAAGTTGGAGTTTTGAAGAGGTAAAAAAAATATATATAAAAAAATTGTGGAGTTTTGAAGAGGTAAAAAAAAAAAAAAATTTGGAGTATTGAAGAGGTAAAAAAAATAAATAAAAAAAATTGTGGAGTTTTGAAGAGGTAAAAAAAAAATATAAAAAAAATTGTGGAGTTTTGAAGAGGTAAAAAAAAAATAAAAAAAAATTGTGGAGTTTTGAAGAGGTAAAAAAAAAAAAAAAAAAAAATTGAGTTTTGAAGAGGTAAAAAAAGGAACAAAAAATCAATGTTGGAGTTTTGAAGAGGTAAAAAAAAAAAAAAAGTTGGAGTTTTGAAGAGGTAAAAAAAGGAACAAAAAATCAATGTTGGAGTTTTGAAGAGGTAAAAAAAAAAAAAAATGGAGTTTTGAAGAGGTAAAAAAAAAAAAAAAAAAAATTGTAGAGTTTTGAAGAGGTAAAAAAAAATCAAAAGTTGGAGTTTTGAAGAGGTAAAAAAAAAAAATAAAAAAAAATGTGGAGTTTTGAAGAGGTAAAAAAAGGAACAAAAAATCAATGTTGGAGTTTTGAAGAGGTAAAAAAAAAAAAAAATGTTGGAGTTTTGAAGAGGTAAAAAAAAAAAAAAAGAAAAATTGTAGAGATTTGAAGAGGTAAAAAAAAAAAATGTTGGAGTTTTGAAGAGGTAAAAAAAAAAAAAAAAAAAAATTTGGAGTTTTGAAGAGGTAAAAAAAGGAACAAAAAATCAATGTTGGAGTTTTGAAGAGATAAAAAAAAAAAAAAAAAAAAATTGAGTTTTGAAGAGGTAAAAAAAGGAACAAAAAATCAATGTTGGAGTTTTGAAGAGGTAAAAAAAAAAAAAAATGTTGGAGTTTTGAAGAGGTTAAAAAAAAAAAAAAAAAAAATTGTGGAGTTTTGAAGAGGTAAAAAAAAATAAAATTTGGAGTATTGAAGAGGTAAAAAAAATAAATAAAAAAAATTGTGGAGTTTTGAAGAGGTAAAAAAAAAAAAAAAAAAAGTTGGAGTTTTGAAGAGGTAAAAAAGATATATAAAAAAAATTGTGGAGTTTTGAAGAGGTAAAAAAAAATAAAATTTGGAGTATTGAAGAGGTAAAAAAAATAAATAAAAAAAATTGTGGAGTTTTGAAGAGGTAAAAAAAAAAAAAAAAAAAGTTGGAGTTTTGAAGAGGTAAAAAAAATATATAAAAAAAATTGTGGAGTTTTGAAGAGGTAAAAAAAAAAAAAAATTTGGAGTATTGAAGAGGTAAAAAAAATAAATAAAAAAAATTGTGGAGTTTTGAAGAGGTAAAAAAAAAATATAAAAAAAATTGTGGAGTTTTGAAGAGGTAAAAAAAAATAAAAAAAAATTGTGGAGTTTTGAAGAGGTAAAAAAAAAAAAAAAAAAAAATTGAGTTTTGAAGAGGTAAAAAAAGGAACAAAAAATCAATGTTGGAGTTTTGAAGAGGTAAAAAAAAAAAAAAAGTTGGAGTTTTGAAGAGGTAAAAAAAGGAACAAAAAATCAATGTTGGAGTTTTGAAGAGGTAAAAAAAAAAAAAAAAAAAATTGTAGAGTTTTGAAGAGGTAAAAAAAAATAAAAAGTTGGAGTTTTGAAGAGGTAAAAAAAAAAAATAAAAAAAAATGTGGAGTTTTGAAGAGGTAAAAAAAGGAACAAAAAATCAATGTTGGAGTTTTGAAGAGGTAAAAAAAAAAAAAAATGTTGGAGTTTTGAAGAGGTAAAAAAAAAAAAAAAGAAAAATTGTAGAGATTTGAAGAGGTAAAAAAAAAAAATGTTGGAGTTTTGAAGAGGTAAAAAAAAAAAAAAAAAAAAATTTGGAGTTTTGAAGAGGTAAAAAAAGGAACAAAAAATCAATGTTGGAGTTTTGAAGAGATAAAAAAAAAAAAAAAAAAAAATTGAGTTTTGAAGAGGTAAAAAAAGGAACAAAAAATCAATGTTGGAGTTTTGAAGAGGTAAAAAAAAAAAAAATGTTGGAGTTTTGAAGAGGTTAAAAAAAAAAAAAAAAAAAATTGTGGAGTTTTGAAGAGGTAAAAAAAAATAAAATTTGGAGTATTGAAGAGGTAAAAAAAATAAATAAAAAAAATTGTGGAGTTTTGAAGAGGTAAAAAAAAAAAAAAAAAAAGTTGGAGTTTTGAAGAGGTAAAAAAGATATATAAAAAAAATTGTGGAGTTTTGAAGAGGTAAAAAAAAATAAAATTTGGAGTATTGAAGAGGTAAAAAAAATAAATAAAAAAAATTGTGGAGTTTTGAAGAGGTAAAAAAAAAAAAAAAAAAAGTTGGAGTTTTGAAGAGGTAAAAAAAATATATAAAAAAAATTGTGGAGTTTTGAAGAGGTAAAAAAAAAAAAAAATTTGGAGTATTGAAGAGGTAAAAAAAATAAATAAAAAAAATTGTGGAGTTTTGAAGAGGTAAAAAAAAAATATAAAAAAAATTGTGGAGTTTTGAAGAGGTAAAAAAAAAATAAAAAAAAATTGTGGAGTTTTGAAGAGGTAAAAAAAAAAAAAAATGTAGGAGTTTTGAAGAGGTAAAAAAAGGAACAAAAAATCAATGTTGGAGTTTTGAAGAGGTAAAAAAAAAAAAAATGTTGGAGTTTTGAAGAGGTAAAAAAAAAATATAACAAAAATTGTGGAGTTTTGAAGAGGTAAAAAAAAAATAAAAAAAAATTGTGGAGTTTTGAAGAGGTAAAAAAAGGAACAAAAAATCAATGTTGGAGTTTTGAAGAGGTAAAAAAAAAAAAAAGTTGTAGTTTTGAAGAGGTAAAAAAAAAAAAAAAAAAAAATTGTGGAGTTTTGAAGAGGTAAAAAAAAAAAGAAAAGTTGGAGTTTTGAAGAGGTAAAAAAAAATAAAAAGTGGAGTTTTGAAGAGGTAAAAAAAAATAAAAAAAAAATTGTAGAGTTTTGAAGAGGTAAAAAAAAATAAAAAGTTGGAGTTTTGAAGAGGTAAAAAAAAAAATAAAAAAAAATGTGGAGTTTTGAAGAGGTAAAAAAAGGAACAAAAAATCAATGTTGGAGTTTTGAAGAGGTAAAAAAAAAAAAAAATGTTGGAGTTTTGAAGAGGTAAAAAAAAAAAGAAAGAAAAATTGTAGAGATTTGAAGAGGTAAAAAAAAAAATGTTGGAGTTTTGAAGAGGTAAAAAAAAAAAAAAAAAAAAATTGTGGAGTTTTGAAGAGGTAAAAAAAAATAAAATTTGGAGTATTGAAGAGGTAAAAAAAATAAATAAAAAAAATTGTGGAGTTTTGAAGAGGTAAAAAAAAAAAAAAAAAAAGTTGGAGTTTTGAAGAGGTAAAAAAGATATATAAAAAAAATTGTGGAGTTTTGAAGAGGTAAAAAAAAATAAAATTTGGAGTATTGAAGAGGTAAAAAAAATAAATAAAAAAAATTGTGGAGTTTTGAAGAGGTAAAAAAAAAAAAAAAAAAAGTTGGAGTTTTGAAGAGGTAAAAAAAATATATAAAAAAAATTGTGGAGTTTTGAAGAGGTAAAAAAAAAAAAAAATTTGGAGTATTGAAGAGGTAAAAAAAATAAATAAAAAAAATTGTGGAGTTTTGAAGAGGTAAAAAAAAAATATAAAAAAAATTGTGGAGTTTTGAAGAGGTAAAAAAAAAATAAAAAAAAATTGTGGAGTTTTGAAGAGGTAAAAAAAAAAAAAAATGTAGGAGTTTTGAAGAGGTAAAAAAAGGAACAAAAAATCAATGTTGGAGTTTTGAAGAGGTAAAAAAAAAAAAAATGTTGGAGTTTTGAAGAGGTAAAAAAAAAATATAACAAAAATTGTGGAGTTTTGAAGAGGTAAAAAAAAAAATAAAAAAAAATTGTGGAGTTTTGAAGAGGTAAAAAAAGGAACAAAAAATCAATGTTGGAGTTTTGAAGAGGTAAAAAAAAAAAAAAGTTGTAGTTTTGAAGAGGTAAAAAAAAAAAAAAAAAAAATTGTGGAGTTTTGAAGAGGTAAAAAAAAAAAGAAAAGTTGGAGTTTTGAAGAGGTAAAAAAAAATAAAAAGTGGAGTTTTGAAGAGGTAAAAAAAAATAAAAAAAAAATTGTAGAGTTTTGAAGAGGTAAAAAAAAATAAAAAGTTGGAGTTTTGAAGAGGTAAAAAAAAAAAATAAAAAAAAATGTGGAGTTTTGAAGAGGTAAAAAAAGGAACAAAAAATCAATGTTGGAGTTTTGAAGAGGTAAAAAAAAAAAAAAATGTTGGAGTTTTGAAGAGGTAAAAAAAAAAAGAAAGAAAAATTGTAGAGATTTGAAGAGGTAAAAAAAAAAATGT
Source organism: Callionymus lyra (assembly GCF_982586985.1). Lineage (NCBI taxonomy): Eukaryota > Metazoa > Chordata > Actinopteri > Syngnathiformes > Callionymidae > Callionymus > Callionymus lyra. The sequence continues at coordinate 22,290 of NW_028258748.1, forward strand.
TGGAGTTTTGAAGAGGTAAAAAAAAAAAAAAAAAAAATTGAGTTTTGAAGAGGTAAAAAAAAAAAAAAAAAAAAATTTGGAGTTTTGAAGAGGTAAAAAAAGGAACAAAAAATCAATGTTGGAGTTTTGAAGAGATAAAAAAAAAAAAAAAAAAATTGAGTTTTGAAGAGGTAAAAAAAGGAACAAAAAATCAATGTTGGAGTTTTGAAGAGGTAAAAAAAAAAAAAAATGTTGGAGTTTTGAAGAGGTTAAAAAAATAAATAAAAAAAATTGTGGAGTTTTGAAGAGGTAAAAAAAAAAAAAAAAAAAGTTGGAGTTTTGAAGAGGTAAAAAAGATATATAAAAAAATTGTGGAGTTTTGAAGAGGTAAAAAAAAATAAAATTTGGAGTATTGAAGAGGTAAAAAAAATAAATAAAAAAAATTGTGGAGTTTTGAAGAGGTAAAAAAAAAAAAAAAAAAGTTGGAGTTTTGAAGAGGTAAAAAAAATATATAAAAAAAATTGTGGAGTTTTGAAGAGGTAAAAAAAAAAGAAAAGTTGGAGTTTTGAAGAGGTAAAAAAAATAAAAATAAATGAGTTTTGAAGAGGTAAAAAAAAAAAAAAAAAAAATTGTGGAGTTTTGAAGAGGTAAAAAAAGGAACAAAAAATCAATGTTGGAGTTTTGAAGAGGTAAAAAAAAAAAAAAAGTTGGAGTTTTGAAGAGGTAAAAAAAGGAACAAAAAATCAATGTTGGAGTTTTGAAGAGGTAAAAAAAAAAAAAATGTTGGAGTTTTGAAGAGGTAAAAAAAAAAAAAAAAAAAATTGTAGAGATTTGAAGAGGTAAAAAAAAAAAAATGTTGGAGTTTTGAAGAGGTAAAAAAAAAAAAAAAAAAAAATTGAGTTTTGAAGAGGTAAAAAAAAAAAAAAAAAAAATTTGGAGTTTTGAAGAGGTAAAAAAAGGAACAAAAAATCAATGTTGGAGTTTTGAAGAGATAAAAAAAAAATTAAAAAAAATTCAGTTTTGAAGAGGTAAAAAAAGGAACAAAAAATCAATGTTGGAGTTTTGAAGAGGTAAAAAAAAAAATCAATGTTGGAGTTTTGAAGAGGTAAAAAAAAAAAAAAAAAAAGTTGGAGTTTTGAAGAGGTAAAAAAAGGAACAAAAAATCAATGTTGGAGTTTTGAAGAGGTAAAAAAAAAAAAAAAAAAAAGTTGGAGTTTTGAAGAGGTAAAAAAAAAAAAAGTTGGAGTTTTGAAGAGGTAAAAAAAAAAAAAAAAAAAAAATTGTAGAGTTTTGAAGAGGTAAAAAAAAAAAAAAATTTGGAGTTTTGAAGAGGTAAAAAAAGGAACAAAAAATCAATGTTGGAGTTTTGAAGAGGTAAAAAAAAAAAAAAAAAAAATTGAGTTTTGAAGAGGTAAAAAAAAAAAAAGTTGGAGTTTTGAAGAGGTAAAAAAAAAAAAAAAAATTGGAGTTTTGAAGAGGTAAAAAAAAAAAAAAAAAAAGTTGGAGTTTTGAAGAGGTAAAAAAAATATATAAAAAAAATTGTGGAGTTTTGAAGAGGTAAAAAAAAAAAAAAATTTGGAGTATTGAAGAGGTAAAAAAAATAAATAAAAAAAATTGTGGAGTTTTGAAGAGGTAAAAAAAAAATATTAAAAAAATTGTGGAGTTTTGAAGAGGTAAAAAAAAAATAAAAAAAAATTGTGGAGTTTTGAAGAGGTAAAAAAAAAATAAAAAAAAAATTGAGTTTTGAAGAGGTAAAAAAAGGAACAAAAAATCAATGTTGGAGTTTTGAAGAGGTAAAAAAAAAAAAAAAGTTGGAGTTTTGAAGAGGTAAAAAAAGGAACAAAAAATCAATGTTGGAGTTTTGAAGAGGTAAAAAAAAAAAAAAATGGAGTTTTGAAGAGGTAAAAAAAAAAAAAAAAAAAATTGTAGAGTTTTGAAGAGGTAAAAAAAAATAAAAAGTTGGAGTTTTGAAGAGGTAAAAAAAAAAAATAAAAAAAAATGTGGAGTTTTGAAGAGGTAAAAAAAGGAACAAAAAATCAATGTTGGAGTTTTGAAGAGGTAAAAAAAAAAAAAAATGGAGTTTTGAAGAGGTAAAAAAAAAAAAAAAGAAAAATTGTAGAGATTTGAAGAGGTAAAAAAAAAAAATGTTGGAGTTTTGAAGAGGTAAAAAAAAAAAAAAAAAAAATTTGGAGTTTTGAAGAGGTAAAAAAAGGAACAAAAAATCAATGTTGGAGTTTTGAAGAGATAAAAAAAAAAAAAAAAAAAAATTGAGTTTTGAAGAGGTAAAAAAAGGAACAAAAAATCAATGTTGGAGTTTTGAAGAGGTAAAAAAAAAAAAAAATGTTGGAGTTTTGAAGAGGTTAAAAAAAAAAAAAAAAAAAATTGTGGAGTTTTGAAGAGGTAAAAAAAAATAAAATTTGGAGTATTGAAGAGGTAAAAAAAATAAATAAAAAAAATTGTGGAGTTTTGAAGAGGTAAAAAAAAAAAAAAAAAAAGTTGGAGTTTTGAAGAGGTAAAAAAGATATATAAAAAAAATTGTGGAGTTTTGAAGAGGTAAAAAAAAATAAAATTTGGAGTATTGAAGAGGTAAAAAAAATAAATAAAAAAAATTGTGGAGTTTTGAAGAGGTAAAAAAAAAAAAAAAAAAAGTTGGAGTTTTGAAGAGGTAAAAAAAATATATAAAAAAAATTGTGGAGTTTTGAAGAGGTAAAAAAAAAAAAAAATTTGGAGTATTGAAGAGGTAAAAAAAATAAATAAAAAAAATTGTGGAGTTTTGAAGAGGTAAAAAAAAAATATAAAAAAAATTGTGGAGTTTTGAAGAGGTAAAAAAAAAATAAAAAAAAATTGTGGAGTTTTGAAGAGGTAAAAAAAAAAAAAATGTAGGAGTTTTGAAGAGGTAAAAAAAGGAACAAAAAATCAATGTTGGAGTTTTGAAGAGGTAAAAAAAAAAAAAATGTTGGAGTTTTGAAGAGGTAAAAAAAAAATATAAAAAAAATTGTGGAGTTTTGAAGAGGTAAAAAAAAAATAAAAAAAAATTGTGGAGTTTTGAAGAGGTAAAAAAAGGAACAAAAAATCAATGTTGGAGTTTTGAAGAGGTAAAAAAAAAAAAAAGTTGTAGTTTTGAAGAGGTAAAAAAAAAAAAAAAAAAAATTGTGGAGTTTTGAAGAGGTAAAAAAAAAAAGAAAAGTTGGAGTTTTGAAGAGGTAAAAAAAAATAAAAAGTGGAGTTTTGAAGAGGTAAAAAAAAATAAAAAAAAAATTGTAGAGTTTTGAAGAGGTAAAAAAAAATAAAAAGTTGGAGTTTTGAAGAGGTAAAAAAAAAAAATAAAAAAAAATGTGGAGTTTTGAAGAGGTAAAAAAAGGAACAAAAAATCAATGTTGGAGTTTTGAAGAGGTAAAAAAAAAAAAAAATGTTGGAGTTTTGAAGAGGTAAAAAAAAAAAGAAAGAAAAATTGTAGAGATTTGAAGAGGTAAAAAAAAAAATGTTGGAGTTTTGAAGAGGTAAAAAAAAAAAAAAAAAAAAAATTGAGTTTTGAAGAGGTAAAAAAAAAAAAAAAAAAAAATTTGGAGTTTTGAAGAGGTAAAAAAAGGAACAAAAAATCAATGTTGGAGTTTTGAAGAGATAAAAAAAAAAAAAAAAAAAAAATTGAGTTTTGAAGAGGTAAAAAAAGGAACAAAAAATCAATGTTGGAGTTTTGAAGAGGTAAAAAAAAAAAAAAATGTTGGAGTTTTGAAGAGGTTAAAAAAATAAATAAAAAAAATTGTGGAGTTTTGAAGAGGTAAAAAAAAAAAAAAAAAAAGTTGGAGTTTTGAAGAGGTAAAAAAGATATATAAAAAAAATTGTGGAGTTTTGAAGAGGTAAAAAAAAATAAAATTTGGAGTATTGAAGAGGTAAAAAAAATAAATAAAAAAAATTGTGGAGTTTTGAAGAGGTAAAAAAAAAAAAAAAAAAAGTTGGAGTTTTGAAGAGGTAAAAAAAATATATAAAAAAAATTGTGGAGTTTTGAAGAGGTAAAAAAAAAAAGAAAAGTTGGAGTTTTGAAGAGGTAAAAAAAATAAAAATAAATGAGTTTTGAAGAGGTAAAAAAAAAAAAAAAAAAAATTGTGGAGTTTTGAAGAGGTAAAAAAAGGAACAAAAAATCAATGTTGGAGTTTTGAAGAGGTAAAAAAAAAAAAAAAGTTGGAGTTTTGAAGAGGTAAAAAAAGGAACAAAAAATCAATGTTGGAGTTTTGAAGAGGTAAAAAAAAAAAAATGTTGGAGTTTTGAAGAGGTAAAAAAAAAAAAAAAAAAAATTGTAGAGATTTGAAGAGGTAAAAAAAAAAAAATGTTGGAGTTTTGAAGAGGTAAAAAAAAAAAAAAAAAAAATTGAGTTTTGAAGAGGTAAAAAAAAAAAAAAAAAAAATTTGGAGTTTTGAAGAGGTAAAAAAAGGAACAAAAAATCAATGTTGGAGTTTTGAAGAGATAAAAAAAAAATTAAAAAAAATTCAGTTTTGAAGAGGTAAAAAAAGGAACAAAAAATCAATGTTGGAGTTTTGAAGAGGTAAAAAAAAAAATCAATGTTGGAGTTTTGAAGAGGTAAAAAAAAAAAAAAAAAAAGTTGGAGTTTTGAAGAGGTAAAAAAAGGAACAAAAAATCAATGTTGGAGTTTTGAAGAGGTAAAAAAAAAAAAAAAAAAAGTTGGAGTTTTGAAGAGGTAAAAAAAAAAAAAGTTGGAGTTTTGAAGAGGTAAAAAAAAAAAAAAAAAAAAATTGTAGAGTTTTGAAGAGGTAAAAAAAAAAAAATATTTGGAGTTTTGAAGAGGTAAAAAAAGGAACAAAAAATCAATGTTGGAGTTTTGAAGAGGTAAAAAAAAAAAAAAAAAAAATTGAGTTTTGAAGAGGTAAAAAAAAAAAAAGTTGGAGTTTTGAAGAGGTAAAAAAAAAAAAAAAAATTGGAGTTTTGAAGAGGTAAAAAAAAAAAAAAAATTTGGAGTTTTGAAGAGGTAAAAAAAGGAACAAAAAATCAATGTTGGAGTTTTGAAGAGGTAAAAAAAAAAAAAAAAAAAATTGAGTTTTGAAGAGGTAAAAAAAAAAAAAGTTGGAGTTTTGAAGAGGTAAAAAAAGGAACAAAAAATCAATGTTGGAGTTTTGAAGAGGTAAAAAAAAAAAAAAAAAAGTTGGAGTTTTGAAGAGGTAAAATAAAAAAAAAGTTGGAGTTTTGAAGAGGTAAAAAAAAAAAAAAAAAAAAATTGTAGAGTTTTGAAGAGGTAAAAAAAAAAAAAAAAGTTGGAGTTTTGAAGAGGTTAAAAAAAAAATAAAAAAATTTGGAGTTTTGAAGAGGTAAAAAAAAAAAAAGTTGGAGTTTTGAAGAGGTAAAATAAAAAAAAAGTTGGAGTTTTGAAGAGGTAAAAAAAAAAAAAAAAAAAAATTGTAGAGTTTTGAAGAGGTAAAAAAAAAAAAAAAAGTTGGAGTTTTGAAGAGGTTAAAAAAAAAAAAAAAAATTTGGAGTTTTGAAGAGGTAAAAAAAAAAAAAGTTGGAGTTTTGAAGAGGTAAAAAAAAAAAAAAAGTTGGAGTTTTGAAGAGGTAAAAAAAAAAAAAAAATTGAGTTTTGAAGAGGTAAAAAAAGGAACAAAAAATCAATGTTGGAGTTTTGAAGAGGTAAAAAAAAAATAAAAAAATTTGGAGTTTTGAAGAGGTAAAAAAAAATAAAATAAAATTTGGAGTTTTGAAGAGGTAAAAAAAGGAACAAAAAATCAATGTTGGAGTTTTGAAGAGGTAAAAAAAAAAAAAAAAAAAATTGAGTTTTGAAGAGGTAAAAAAAAAAAAAAGTTGGAGTTTTGAAGAGGTAAAAAAAGGAACAAAAAATCAATGTTGGAGTTTTGAAGAGGTAAAAAAAAAAAAAAAAAAGTTGGAGTTTTGAAGAGGTAAAATAAAAAAAAAGTTGGAGTTTTGAAGAGGTAAAAAAAAAAAAAAAAAAAAATTGTAGAGTTTTGAAGAGGTAAAAAAAAAAAAAAAGTTGGAGTTTTGAAGAGGTTAAAAAAAAAATAAAAAAATTTGGAGTTTTGAAGAGGTAAAAAAAAAAAAAGTTGGAGTTTTGAAGAGGTAAAATAAAAAAAAAGTTGGAGTTTTGAAGAGGTAAAAAAAAAAAAAAAAAAAAAATTGTAGAGTTTTGAAGAGGTAAAAAAAAAAAAAAAAGTTGGAGTTTTGAAGAGGTTAAAAAAAAAATAAAAAAATTTGGAGTTTTGAAGAGGTAAAAAAAAAAAAAAGTTGGAGTTTTGAAGAGGTAAAAAAAAAAAAAAGTTGGAGTTTTGAAGAGGTAAAAAAAAAAAAAAATTGAGTTTTGAAGAGGTAAAAAAAGGAACAAAAAATCAATGTTGGAGTTTTGAAGAGGTAAAAAAAAAATAAAAAAATTTGGAGTTTTGAAGAGGTAAAAAAAAATAAAATAAAATTTGGAGTTTTGAAGAGGTAAAAAAAGGAACAAAAAATCAATGTTGGAGTTTTGAAGAGGTAAAAAAAAAAAAAAAAAAATTGAGTTTTGAAGAGGTAAAAAAAAAAAAAGTTGGAGTTTTGAAGAGGTAAAAAAAGGAACAAAAAATCAATCTTGGAGTTTTGAAGAGGTAAAAAAAAAAAAAAAAAAGTTGGAGTTTTGAAGAGGTAAAAAAAAAAAAAAGTTGGAGTTTTGAAGAGGTAAAAAAAAAAAAAAAGTTGGAGTTTTGAAGAGGTAAAAAAAAAAAAAGTTGGAGTTTTGAAGAGGTAAAAAAAAAAAAAAAAAAAATTGTGGAGTTTTGAAGAGGTAAAAAAAAAAAAAAGTTGGAGTTTTGAAGAGGTAAAAAAAAAAAAAAAAATTGAGTTTTGAAGAGGTAAAAAAAAAAATATATATATATTTGGAGTTTTGAAGAGGTAAAAAAAGGAACAAAAAATCAATGTTGGAGTTTTGAAGAGGTAAAAAAAAAATTAAAAAAAAATTGAGTTTTGAAGAGGTAAAAAAAGGAACAAAAAATCAATGTTGGAGTTTTGAAGAGGTAAAAAAAAAAAAAAAGTTGGAGTTTTGAAGAGGTAAAAAAAGGAACAAAAAATCAATGTTGGAGTTTTGAAGAGGTAAAAAAAAAAAAAATGATGGAGTTTTGAAGAGGTAAAAAAAAAAAAAAAAAATTGTAGAGTTTTGAAGAGGTAAAAAAAAATAAAAAGTTGGAGTTTTGAAGAGGTAAAAAAAAAAAATAAAAAAAAATGTGGAGTTTTGAAGAGGTAAAAAAAGGAACAAAAAATCAATGTTGGAGTTTTGAAGAGGTAAAAAAAAAAAAAATGTTGGAGTTTTGAAGAGGTAAAAAAAAAAAAAAAAAAACATTGTAGAGATTTGAAGAGGTAAAAAAAAAAAAAATGTTGGAGTTTTGAAGAGGTAAAAAAAAAAAAAAAGTTGGAGTTTTGAAGAGGTAAAAAAAGGAACAAAAAATCAATGTTGGAGTTTTGAAGAGGTAAAAAAAAAAAAATGATGGAGTTTTGAAGAGGTAAAAAAAAAAAAAAAAATTGTAGAGTTTTGAAGAGGTAAAAAAAAATAAAAAGTTGGAGTTTTGAAGAGGTAAAAAAAAAAAAAAAAAAAAATTGAGTTTTGAAGAGGTAAAAAAAAAAAAAAAAAAAATTTGGAGTTTTGAAGAGGTAAAAAAAGGAACAAAAAATCAATGTTGGAGTTTTGAAGAGATAAAAAAAAATTAAAAAAAATTCAGTTTTGAAGAGGTAAAAAAAGGAACAAAAAATCAATGTTGGAGTTTTGAAGAGGTAAAAAAAAAAATCAATGTTGGAGTTTTGAAGAGGTAAAAAAAAAAAAAAAAAAGTTGGAGTTTTGAAGAGGTAAAAAAAGGAACAAAAAATCAATGTTGGAGTTTTGAAGAGGTGAAAAAAAAAAAAAAAAAAGTTGGAGTTTTGAAGAGGTAAAAAAAAAAAAAGTTGGAGTTTTGAAGAGGTAAAAAAAAAAAAAAAAAAATTGTAGAGTTTTGAAGAGGTAAAAAAAAAAAAAAAGTTGGAGTTTTGAAGAGGTAAAAAAAAATAAAAAAAATTGGAGTTTTGAAGAGGTAAAAAAAAAAAAAAATTTGGAGTTTTGAATAGGTAAAAAAAGGAACAAAAAATCAATGTTGGAGTTTTGAAGAGGTAAAAAAAAAAATAAAAAAATTGAGTTTTGAAGAGGTAAAAAATAAAAAAAAATTGTGGAGTTTTGAAGAGGTAAAAAAAGGAACAAAAAATCAATGTTGGAGTTTTGAAGAGGTAAAAAAAAAAAAAAAAAATTGAGTTTTGAAGAGGTAAAAAAAAAAAAAGTTGGAGTTTTGAAGAGGTAAAAAAAGGAACAAAAAATCAATGTTGGAGTTTTGAAGAGGTAAAAAAAAAAAAAAAAAAAAGTTGGAGTTTTGAAGAGGTAAAATAAAAAAAAAGTTGGAGTTTTGAAGAGGTAAAAAAAAAAAAAAAAAAAATTGTAGAGTTTTGAAGAGGTAAAAAAAAAAAAAAAGTTGGAGTTTTGAAGAGGTTAAAAAAAAAAAAAAGTTGGAGTTTTGAAGAGGTAAAAAAAAAAAAAAGTTGGAGTTTTGAAGAGGTAAAAAAAAAAAAAAAAAAAATTGTGGAGTTTTGAAGAGGTAAAAAAAAAAAAAAAGTTGGAGTTTTGAAGAGGTAAAAAAAAAAAAAAAATTGAGTTTTGAAGAGGTAAAAAAAGGAACAAAAAATCAATGTTGGAGTTTTGAAGAGGTAAAAAAAAAAAAAAAAAATTGAGTTTTGAAGAGGTAAAAAAAAAAAAAGTTGGAGTTTTGAAGAGGTAAAAAAAGGAACAAAAAATCAATGTTGGAGTTTTGAAGAGGTAAAAAAAAAAATAAAAAAAAATTGGAGTTTTGAAGAGGTTAAAAAAAAAAAAAAAAATTTGGAGTTTTGAAGAGGTAAAAAAAAAAAAAGTTGGAGTTTTGAAGAGGTAAAAAAAAAAAAAATTGAGTTTTGAAGAGGTAAAAAAAAATATATATATATATTTGGAGTTTTGAAGAGGTAAAAAAAGGAACAAAAAATCAATGTTGGAGTTTTGAAGAGGTAAAAAAAAAAAAAAAAAAATTGAGTTTTGAAGAGGTAAAAAAAGGAACAAAAAATCAATGTTGGAGTTTTGAAGAGGTAAAAAAAAAAAAAAGTTGGAGTTTTGAAGAGGTAAAAAAAGGAACAAAAAATCAATGTTGGAGTTTTGAAGAGGTAAAAAAAAAAAAAAATGGAGTTTTGAAGAGGTAAAAAAAAAAAAAAAAAAATTGTAGAGTTTTGAAGAGGTAAAAAAAAATAAAAAGTTGGAGTTTTGAAGAGGTAAAAAAAAAAAATAAAAAAAAATGTGGAGTTTTGAAGAGGTAAAAAAAGGAACAAAAAATCAATGTTGGAGTTTTGAAGAGGTAAAAAAAAAAAAAAAATGTTGGAGTTTTGAAGAGGTAAAAAAAAAAAAAAAGAAAAATTGTAGAGATTTGAAGAGGTAAAAAAAAAAAATGTTGGAGTTTTGAAGAGGTAAAAAAAAAAAAAAAAAAAAAATTGAGTTTTGAAGAGGTAAAAAAAAAAAAAAAAAAAAATTGAGTTTTGAAGAGGTAAAAAAAATAAAATTTGGAGTATTGAAGAGGTAAAAAAAATAAATAAAAAAAATTGTGGAGTTTTGAAGAGGTAAAAAAAAAAAAAAAAAAAGTTGGAGTTTTGAAGAGATAAAAAAAAAAAAAAAAAAAATTGAGTTTTGAAGAGGTAAAAAAAGGAACAAAAAATCAATGTTGGAGTTTTGAAGAGGTAAAAAAAAAAAAAAATGTTGGAGTTTTGAAGAGGTTAAAAAAAAAAAAAAAAAAAATTGTGGAGTTTTGAAGAGGTAAAAAAAAATAAAATTTGGAGTATTGAAGAGGTAAAAAAAATAAATAAAAAAAATTGTGGAGTTTTGAAGAGGTAAAAAAAAAAAAAAAAAAAGTTGGAGTTTTGAAGAGGTAAAAAAGATATATAAAAAAAATTGTGGAGTTTTGAAGAGGTAAAAAAAAATAAAATTTGGAGTATTGAAGAGGTAAAAAAAATAAATAAAAAAAATTGTGGAGTTTTGAAGAGGTAAAAAAAAAAAAAAAAAAGTTGGAGTTTTGAAGAGGTAAAAAAAATATTTAAAAAAAATTGTGGAGTTTTGAAGAGGTAAAAAAAAAAAAAAATTTGGAGTATTGAAGAGGTAAAAAAAATAAATAAAAAAAATTGTGGAGTTTTGAAGAGGTAAAAAAAAAAAAAAAGTTGGAGTTTTGAAGAGGTAAAAAAAAAAAAAAAATTTAGGAGTTTTGAAGAGGTAAAAAAAGGAACAAAAAATCAATGTTGGAGTTTTGAAGAGGTAAAAAAAAAAAAAAAAAAAAATTGAGTTTTGAAGAGGTAAAAAAAAAAAAAAAGTTGGAGTTTTGAAGAGGTAAAAAAAGGAACAAAAAATCAATGTTGGAGTTTTGAAGAGGTAAAAAAAAAAAAAATGTTGGAGTTTTGAAGAGGTAAAAAAAAAATATAAAAAAAATTGTGGAGTTTTGAAGAGGTAAAAAAAAATTAAAAAAAAATTGTGGCGTTTTGAAGAGGTAAAAAAAGGAACAAAAAATCAATGTTGGAGTTTTGAAGAGGTAAAAAAAAAAAAAAGTTGTAGTTTTGAAGAGGTAAAAAAAAAAAAAAAAAAAAATTGTGGAGTTTTGAAGAGGTAAAAAAAAAAAGAAAAGTTGGAGTTTTGAAGAGGTAAAAAAAAATAAAAATAAATGAGTTTTGAAGAGGTAAAAAAAAAAAAAAAAAAAAATTGTGGAGTTTTGAAGAGGTAAAAAAAGGAACAAAAAATCAATGTTGGAGTTTTGAAGAGGTAAAAAAAAAAAAAAGTTGGAGTTTTGAAGAGGTAAAAAAAGGAACAAAAAAAATTGTAGAGTTTTGAAGAGGTAAAAAAAGGAACAAAAAATCAATGTTGGAGTTTTGAAGAGGTAAAAAAAAAAAAAAAAAAAAAATTGTAGAGTTTTGAAGAGGTAAAAAAAAAAAAAAAGTTGGAGTTTTGAAGAGGTAAAAAAAAAAAAAAAAAATTGGAGTTTTGAAGAGGTAAAAAAAAAAAAAAAATTTGGAGTTTTGAAGAGGTAAAAAAAGGAACAAAAAATCAATGTTGGAGTTTTGAAGAGGTAAAAAAAAAAAAAAAAAAATTGAGTTTTGAAGAGGTAAAAAAAAAAAGTTGGAGTTTTGAAGAGGTAAAAAAAGGAACAAAAAATCAATGTTGGAGTTTTGAAGAGGTAAAAAAAAAAAAAAAAAAGTTGGAGTTTTGAAGAGGTAAAATAAAAAAAAAGTTGGAGTTTTGAAGAGGTAAAAAAAAAAAAAAAAGTTGGAGTTTTGAAGAGGTTAAAAAAAAAAAAAGTTGGAGTTTTGAAGAGGTAAAAAAAAAAAAAAGTTGGAGTTTTGAAGAGGTAAAAAAAAAAAAAAAGTTGGAGTTTTGAAGAGGTAAAAAAAGGAACAAAAAATCAATGTTGGAGTTTTGAAGAGGTAAAAAAAAAAAAAAAAAAAATTGTGTTTTGAAGAGGTAAAAAAAAAAAAAAAGTTGGAGTTTTGAAGAGGTAAAAAAAGGAACAAAAAATCAATGTTGGAGTTTTGAAGAGATAAAAAAAAAAAAAAAAAAATTGTGTTTTGAAGAGGTAAAAAAAAAAAAGTTGGAGTTTTGAAGAGGTAAAAAAAATATAAAAAAAATTTGTGGAGTTTTGAAGAGGTAAAAAAAAAAAAATGTTGGAGTTTTGAAGAGATAAAAAAAAAAAAAAAAAATTGAGTTTTGAAGAGGTAAAAAAAAAAAATGTTGGAGTTTTGAAGAGGTAAAAAAAAAATTAAAAAAATTTGAGTTTTGAAGAGGTAAAAAAAGGAACAAAAAATCAATGTTGGAGTTTTGAAGAGGTAAAAAAAAAAAAAAAAAAAAAATTGTAGAGTTTTGAAGAGGTAAAAAAAAAAAAAAAAGTTGGAGTTTTGAAGAGGTTAAAAAAAAAAAAAGTTGGAGTTTTGAAGAGGTAAAAAAAAAAAAAAATTGAGTTTTGAAGAGGTAAAAAAATATATATATATAAATTTGGAGTTTTGAAGAGGTAAAAAAAGGAACAAAAAATCAATGTTGGAGTTTTGAAGAGGTAAAAAAAAAAAAAAAAAAAAATTGAGTTTTGAAGAGGTAAAAAAAGGAACAAAAAATCAATGTTGGAGTTTTGAAGAGGTAAAAAAAAAAAAAAAGTTGGAGTTTTGAAGAGGTAAAAAAAGGAACAAAAAATCAATGTTGGAGTTTTGAAGAGGTAAAAAAAAAAAAAATGGAGTTTTGAAGAGGTAAAAAAAAAAAAAAAAAAAATTGTAGAGTTTTGAAGAGGTAAAAAAAAATAAAAAGTTGGAGTTTTGAAGAGGTAAAAAAAAAAAATAAAAAAAAATGTGGAGTTTTGAAGAGGTAAAAAAAGGAACAAAAAATCAATGTTGGAGTTTTGAAGAGGTAAAAAAAAAAAAAATGTTGGAGTTTTGAAGAGGTAAAAAAAAAAAAAAAGAAAAATTGTAGAGATTTGAAGAGGTAAAAAAAAAAAATGTTGGAGTTTTGAAGAGGTAAAAAAAAAAAAAAAAAAAATTTGGAGTTTTGAAGAGGTAAAAAAAGGAACAAAAAATCAATGTTGGAGTTTTGAAGAGATAAAAAAAAAAAAAAAAAAAAATTGAGTTTTGAAGAGGTAAAAAAAAGGAACAAAAAATCAATGTTGGAGTTTTGAAGAGGTAAAAAAAAAAAAAAAATGTTGGAGTTTTGAAGAGGTTAAAAAAAAAAAAAAAAAAAAATTGTGGAGTTTTGAAGAGGTAAAAAAAAATAAAATTTGGAGTATTGAAGAGGTAAAAAAAATAAATAAAAAAAATTGTGGAGTTTTGAAGAGGTAAAAAAAAAAAAAAAAAAAGTTGGAGTTTTGAAGAGGTAAAAAAGATATATAAAAAAAATTGTGGAGTTTTGAAGAGGTAAAAAAAATAAAATTTGGAGTATTGAAGAGGTAAAAAAATAAATAAAAAAAATTGTGGAGTTTTGAAGAGGTAAAAAAAAAAAAAAAAAAAGTTGGAGTTTTGAAGAGGTAAAAAAAATATATAAAAAAAATTGTGGAGTTTGAAGAGGTAAAAAAAAAAAAAAATTTGGAGTATTGAAGAGGTAAAAAAAATAAATAAAAAAAATTGTGGAGTTTTGAAGAGGTAAAAAAAAAAATATAAAAAAAATTGTGGAGTTTTGAAGAGGTAAAAAAAAAATAAAAAAAAATTGTGGAGTTTTGAAGAGGTAAAAAAAAAAAAAAAAAAAATTGAGTTTTGAAGAGGTAAAAAAGGAACAAAAAATCAATGTTGGAGTTTTGAAGAGGTAAAAAAAAAAAAAAAGTTGGAGTTTTGAAGAGGTAAAAAAAGGAACAAAAAATCAATGTTGGAGTTTTGAAGAGGTAAAAAAAAAAAAAAAATGGAGTTTTGAAGAGGTAAAAAAAAAAAAAAAAAAATTGTAGAGTTTTGAAGAGGTAAAAAAAAATAAAAAGTTGGAGTTTTGAAGAGGTAAAAAAAAAAATAAAAAAAAATGTGGAGTTTTGAAGAGGTAAAAAAAGGAACAAAAATCAATGTTGGAGTTTTGAAGAGGTAAAAAAAAAAAAAAATGTTGGAGTTTTGAAGAGGTAAAAAAAAAAAAAAGAAAAATTGTAGAGATTTGAAGAGGTAAAAAAAAAAATGTTGGAGTTTTGAAGAGGTAAAAAAAAAAAAAAAAAAAATTTGGAGTTTTGAAGAGGTAAAAAAAGGAACAAAAAATCAATGTTGGAGTTTTGAAGAGATAAAAAAAAAAATAAAAAAAAATTGAGTTTTGAAGAGGTAAAAAAAGGAACAAAAAATCAATGTTGGAGTTTTGAAGAGGTAAAAAAAAAAAAAAATGTTGGAGTTTTGAAGAGGTTAAAAAAAAAAAAAAAAAATTGTGGAGTTTTGAAGAGGTAAAAAAAAATAAAATTTGGAGTATTGAAGAGGTAAAAAAATAAATAAAAAAAATTGTGGAGTTTTGAAGAGGTAAAAAAAAAAAAAAAAAGTTGGAGTTTTGAAGAGGTAAAAAAGATATATAAAAAAAATTGTGGAGTTTTGAAGAGGTAAAAAAAAATAAAATTTGGAGTATTGAAGAGGTAAAAAAAATAAATAAAAAAAATTGTGGAGTTTTGAAGAGGTAAAAAAAAAAAAAAAAAAGTTGGAGTTTTGAAGAGGTAAAAAAAATATATAAAAAAAATTGTGGAGTTTTGAAGAGGTAAAAAAAAAAAAAAATTTGGAGTATTGAAGAGGTAAAAAAAATAAATAAAAAAAATTGTGGAGTTTTGAAGAGGTAAAAAAAAATATAAAAAAAATTGTGGAGTTTTGAAGAGGTAAAAAAAAATAAAAAAAAATTGTGGAGTTTTGAAGAGGTAAAAAAAAAAAAAAAAAAAAATTGAGTTTTGAAGAGGTAAAAAAAGGAACAAAAAATCAATGTTGGAGTTTTGAAGAGGTAAAAAAAAAAAAAAAGTTGGAGTTTTGAAGAGGTAAAAAAAGGAACAAAAAATCAATGTTGGAGTTTTGAAGAGGTAAAAAAAAAAAAAAATGGAGTTTTGAAGAGGTAAAAAAAAAAAAAAAAAAATTGTAGAGTTTTGAAGAGGTAAAAAAAAATAAAAAGTTGGAGTTTTGAAGAGGTAAAAAAAAAAATAAAAAAAAATGTGGAGTTTTGAAGAGGTAAAAAAAAGGAACAAAAAATCAATGTTGGAGTTTTGAAGAGGTAAAAAAAAAAAAAAATGTTGGAGTTTTGAAGAGGTAAAAAAAAAAAAAAAAGAAAAATTGTAGAGATTTGAAGAGGTAAAAAAAAAAAATGTTGGAGTTTTGAAGAGGTAAAAAAAAAAAAAAAAAAAAAATTTGGAGTTTTGAAGAGGTAAAAAAAGGAACAAAAAATCAATGTTGGAGTTTTGAAGAGATAAAAAAAAAAAAAAAAAAAAAATTGAGTTTTGAAGAGGTAAAAAAAGGAACAAAAAATCAATGTTGGAGTTTTGAAGAGGTAAAAAAAAAAAAAAATGTTGGAGTTTTGAAGAGGTTAAAAAAAAAAAAAAAAAAAATTGTGGAGTTTTGAAGAGGTAAAAAAAAATAAAATTTGGAGTATTGAAGAGGTAAAAAAAATAAATAAAAAAAATTGTGGAGTTTTGAAGAGGTAAAAAAAAAAAAAAAAAAAGTTGGAGTTTTGAAGAGGTAAAAAAGATATATAAAAAAAAATTGTGGAGTTTTGAAGAGGTAAAAAAAAATAAAATTTGGAGTATTGAAGAGGTAAAAAAAATAAATAAAAAAAATTGTGGAGTTTTGAAGAGGTAAAAAAAAAAAAAAAAAAAAGTTGGAGTTTTGAAGAGGTAAAAAAATATATAAAAAAAATTGTGGACTTTGAAGAGGTAAAAAAAAAAAAAATTTGGAGTATTGAAGAGGTAAAAAAATAAATAAAAAAAAATTGTGGAGTTTTGAAGAGGTAAAAAAAAATATAAAAAAAATTGTGGAGTTTTGAAGAGGTAAAAAAAAAATAAAAAAAAATTGTGGAGTTTTGAAGAGGTAAAAAAAAAAAAAAAATGTAGGAGTTTTGAAGAGGTAAAAAAAGGAACAAAAAATCAATGTTGGAGTTTTGAAGAGGTAAAAAAAAAAAAAAATGTTGGAGTTTTGAAGAGGTAAAAAAAAAATATAAAAAAAATTGTGGAGTTTTGAAGAGGTAAAAAAAAAATAAAAAAAAATTGTGGAGTTTTGAAGAGGTAAAAAAAAAAAGAAAAGTTGGAGTTTTGAAGAGGTAAAAAAAAATAAAAAGTGGAGTTTTGAAGAGGTAAAAAAAAATAAAAAAAAAATTGTAGAGTTTTGAAGAGGTAAAAAAAAATAAAAAGTTGGAGTTTTGAAGAGGTAAAAAAAAAAAAATAAAAAAAATGTGGAGTTTTGAAGAGGTAAAAAAAGGAACAAAAAATCAATGTTGGAGTTTTGAAGAGGTAAAAAAAAAAAAAAAATGTTGGAGTTTTGAAGAGGTAAAAAAAAAAAGAAAGAAAAATTGTAGAGATTTGAAGAGGTAAAAAAAAAAATGTTGGAGTTTGAAGAGGTAAAAAAAAAAAAAAAAAAAAAATTGAGTTTTGAAGAGGTAAAAAAAAAAAAAAAAAAAATTTGGAGTTTTGAAGAGGTAAAAAAAGGAACAAAAAATCAATGTTGGAGTTTTGAAGAGATAAAAAAAAAAAAAAAAAAAAATTGAGTTTTGAAGAGGTAAAAAAAAGGAACAAAAAATCAATGTTGGAGTTTTGAAGAGGTAAAAAAAAAAAAAAATGTTGGAGTTTTGAAGAGGTTAAAAAAATAAATAAAAAAAATTGTGGAGTTTTGAAGAGGTAAAAAAAAAAAAAAAAAAGTTGGAGTTTTGAAGAGGTAAAAAAGATATATAAAAAAAATTGTGGAGTTTTGAAGAGGTAAAAAAAAATAAAATTTGGAGTATTGAAGAGGTAAAAAAAATAAATAAAAAAAATTGTGGAGTTTTGAAGAGGTAAAAAAAAAAAAAAAAAAGTTGGAGTTTTGAAGAGGTAAAAAAATATATAAAAAAATTGTGGAGTTTTGAAGAGGTAAAAAAAAAAGAAAAGTTGGAGTTTTGAAGAGGTAAAAAAAATAAAAATAAATGAGTTTTGAAGAGGTAAAAAAAAAAAAAAAAAAATTGTGGAGTTTTGAAGAGGTAAAAAAAGGAACAAAAAATCAATGTTGGAGTTTTGAAGAGGTAAAAAAAAAAAAAAGTTGGAGTTTTGAAGAGGTAAAAAAAGGAACAAAAAATCAATGTTGGAGTTTTGAAGAGGTAAAAAAAAAAAAATGTTGGAGTTTTGAAGAGGTAAAAAAAAAAAAAAAAAAAAATTGTAGAGATTTGAAGAGGTAAAAAAAAAAAAAATGTTGGAGTTTTGAAGAGGTAAAAAAAAAAAAAAAAAAAAAATTGAGTTTTGAAGAGGTAAAAAAAAAAAAAAAAAAAAATTTGGAGTTTTGAAGAGGTAAAAAAAGGAACAAAAAATCAATGTTGGAGTTTTGAAGAGATAAAAAAAAAATTAAAAAAAATTCAGTTTTGAAGAGGTAAAAAAAGGAACAAAAAATCAATGTTGGAGTTTTGAAGAGGTAAAAAAAAAAATCAATGTTGGAGTTTTGAAGAGGTAAAAAAAAAAAAAAAAAAAGTTGGAGTTTTGAAGAGGTAAAAAAAGGAACAAAAAATCAATGTTGGAGTTTTGAAGAGGTAAAAAAAAAAAAAAAAAAGTTGGAGTTTTGAAGAGGTAAAAAAAAAAAAAGTTGGAGTTTTGAAGAGGTAAAAAAAAAAAAAAAAAAAAATTGTAGAGTTTTGAAGAGGTAAAAAAAAAAAAAAATTTGGAGTTTTGAAGAGGTAAAAAAAGGAACAAAAAATCAATGTTGGAGTTTTGAAGAGGTAAAAAAAAAAAAAAAAAAAATTGAGTTTTGAAGAGGTAAAAAAAAAAAAAGTTGGAGTTTTGAAGAGGTAAAAAAAAAAAAAAAATTGGAGTTTTGAAGAGGTAAAAAAAAAAAAAAAATTTGGAGTTTTGAAGAGGTAAAAAAAGGAACAAAAAATCAATGTTGGAGTTTTGAAGAGGTAAAAAAAAAATAAAAAAAAAATTGAGTTTTGAAGAGGTAAAAAAAAAAAAGTTGGAGTTTTGAAGAGGTAAAAAAAGGAACAAAAAATCAATGTTGGAGTTTTGAAGAGGTAAAAAAAAAAAAAAAAAGTTGGAGTTTTGAAGAGGTAAAATAAAAAAAAAGTTGGAGTTTTGAAGAGGTAAAAAAAAAAAAAAAAAAAAATTGTAGAGTTTTGAAGAGGTAAAAAAAAAAAAAAAAGTTGGAGTTTTGAAGAGGTTAAAAAAAAATAAAAAAATTTGGAGTTTTGAAGAGGTAAAAAAAAAAAAAGTTGGAGTTTTGACAGAGGTAAAATAAAAAAAAAGTTGGAGTTTTGAAGAGGTAAAAAAAAAAAAAAAAAAAAATTGTAGAGTTTTGAAGAGGTAAAAAAAAAAAAAAAGTTGGAGTTTTGAAGAGGTTAAAAAAAAAATAAAAAAATTTGGAGTTTTGAAGAGGTAAAAAAAAAAAAGTTGGAGTTTGTGAAGAGGTAAAAAAAAAAAAAAAGTTGGAGTTTTGAAGAGGTAAAAAAAAAAAAAAAATTGAGTTTTGAGAGGTAAAAAAAGGAACAAAAAATCAATGTTGGAGTTTTGAAGAGGTAAAAAAAAATAAAAAAATTTGGAGTTTTGAAGAGGTAAAAAAAAATAAAATAAAATTTGGAGTTTTGAAGAGGTAAAAAAAGGAACAAAAAATCAATGTTGGAGTTTGAAGAGGTAAAAAAAAAAAAAAAAAATTGAGTTTTGAAGAGGTAAAAAAAAAAAAAGTTGGAGTTTTGAAGAGGTAAAAAAAGGAACAAAAAATCAATGTTGGAGTTTTGAAGAGGTAAAAAAAAAAAAAAAAAGTTGGAGTTTTGAAGAGGTAAAATAAAAAAAAAGTTGGAGTTTTGAAGAGGTAAAAAAAAAAAAAAAAAAAAAAATTGTAGAGTTTTGAAGAGGTAAAAAAAAAAAAAAAAGTTGGAGTTTTGAAGAGGTTAAAAAAAAAATAAAAAAATTTGGAGTTTTGAAGAGGTTAAAAAAAAAAAAAGTTGGAGTTTTGAAGAGGTAAAATAAAAAAAAAGTTGGAGTTTTGAAGAGGTAAAAAAAAAAAAAAAAAAAAATTGTAGAGTTTTGAAGAGGTAAAAAAAAAAAAAAGTTGGAGTTTTGAAGAGGTAAAAAAAAAAAATGAACGTTGGAGTTTTGAAGAGGTAAAAAAAAAATGTTGGAGTTTTGAAGAGGTAAAAAAAAAGAAATTAATGTTGGAGTTTTGAAGAGGTAAAAAAAAAAGATTTCTTTTAATGTTGGAGTTTAGAAGAGGTAAAAAAAGAAATAAATCTTTTAATTTTGGAGTTTTGAAGAAGGTAAAAAAAGTTTTAAAAAAAATGTTGAGGTAAAAAAAAAAATGTTGGGCTTTTGAAGAGGTAAAAACAAAAATAATAATAACATTGGAGTTTTGAAGAGGTAAAAAAAGAAATAAATCTTTTAATGTTGGAGTTTTGAAGAGGTAAAAAAAAAATATATTGGACTTTTGAAGAGGTAAAAAAAGAAATAAATCTTTTAATGTTGGAGTTTTGAAGAGGTAAAAAAAAAAATGTTGGATTTTTGAAGAGGTAAAAAAAAAGAAATTAATGTTGGAGTTTTGAAGAGGTAATAAACAAAGAATTATTTTAATGTTGGAGTTTTGAAGAGGTAAAAAAAAGAAAAAAAAGAATTTATGTTGGAGTTTTTAGAGAGGTAAAAAAGAAATAATTCTTTTAATGTTGGAGTTTTGAAGAGGTAAAAAAAAAGATTTCTTTTAATGTTGGAGTTTTGAAGAGGTAAAAAAAGAAATAAATCTTTTAATTTTGGAGTTTTGAAGAGGTAAAAAAAAGTTTTAAAAAAATGTTGGAGTTTTGAAGAGGTAAAAAAAAAAATGTTGGGCTTTTGAAGAGGTAAAAACAAAAATAATAATAACATTGGAGTTTTGAAGAGGTAAAAAAAGAAATAAATCTTTTAATGTTGGAGTTTTGAAGAGGTAAAAAAAAAATATATTGGACTTTTGAAGAGATAAAAAAAAAAAGAAATTAACGTTGGAGTTTTGAAGAGGTAAAAAAAGAATAAATCTTTTAATGTTGGAGTTTTGAAGAGGTAAAAAAAAAAAATGTTGGACTTTTGAA
>NW_028258749.1:0-10000 GCF_982586985.1 Callionymus lyra
GGTCATCCACTCCAACCTTGTCCGACTTTGAGGCACCAGGCTCGGCCACCCTCCGAGCCTTTTCACTCCCTCTCCTGTTATGGTGCCTCCCTATTAACCTCTAGGTGGTTGCGCTCGTGACATCAAAAAGACCACTTTTTGAGGAGCAGTCACACTCGGAAAAAATTTATTTCGTCAGGCAAAAGAACCAGAGTTTTCAGCGGTCATCCACTCCAACCTTGTCCGATTTTGAGGCACCAGGCTCGGCCACCCTCCGAGCCTTTTCACTCCCTCTCCTGTTATGGTGCCTCCCTATTAACCTCTAGGTGGTTGCGCTCGTGACATCAAAAAGACCACTTTTTGCAGAGCAGTCACACTCGGGAAAAATTTATTTCGTCAGGCAAAAGAACCAGAGTTCTCAGCGGTCATCCACTCCAACCTTGTCCGACTTTGAGGCACCAGGCTCGGCCACCCTCCGAGCCTTTTCACTCCCTCTCCTGTTATGGTGCCTCCCTATTAACCTCTAGGTGGTTGCGCTCGTGACATCAAAAAGACCACTTTTTGCAGAGCAGTCACACTCGGAAAAAATGTATTTCGTCTGGCAAAAGAACCAGAGTTTTCAGCGGTCATCCACTCCAACCTTGTCCGATTTTGAGGCACCAGGCTCGGCCACCCTCCGAGCCTTTTCACTCCCTCTCCTGTTATGGTGCCTCCCTATTAACCTCTAGGTGGTTGCGCTCGTGACATCAAAAAGACCACTTTTTGCAGAGCAGTCACACTCGGAAAAAATTTCTTTCGTCAGGCAAAAGAACCAGAGTTTTCAGCGGTCATCCACTCCAACCTTGTCCGATTTTGAGGCACCAGGCTCGGCCACCCTCCGAGCCTTTTCACTCCCTCTCCTGTTATGGTGCCTCCCTATTAACCTCTAGGTGGTTGCGCTCGTGACATCAAAAAGACCACTTTTTGCAGAGCAGTCACACTCGGAAAAAATTTCTTTCGTCTGGCAAAAGAACCAGAGTTTTCAGCGGTCATCCACTCCAACCTTGTCCGACTTTGAGGCACCAGGCTCGGCCACCCTCCGAGCCTTTTCACTCCCTCTCCTGTTATGGTGCCTCCCTATTAACCTCTAGGTGGTTGCGCTCGTGACATCAAAAAGACCACTTTTTGAGGAGCAGTCACACTCGGAAAAAATTTATTTCGTCTGGCAAAAGAACCAGAGTTTTCAGCGGTCATCCACTCCAACCTTGTCCGATTTTGAGGCACCAGGCTCGGCCACCCTCCGAGCCTTTTCACTCCCTCTCCTGTTATGGTGCCTCCCTATTAACCTCTAGGTGGTTGCGCTCGTGACATCAAAAAGACCACTTTTTGCAGAGCAGTCACACTCGGGAAAAATTTATTTCGTCTGGCAAAAGAACCAGAGTTTTCAGCGGTCATCCACTCCAACCTTGTCCGATTTTGAGGCACCAGGCTCGGCCACCCTCCGAGCCTTTTCACTCCCTCTCCTGTTATGGTGCCTCCCTATTAACCTCTAGGTGGTTGCGCTCGTGACATCAAAAAGACCACTTTTTTCAGAGCAGTCACACTCGGGAAAAATTTCTTTCGTCTGGCAAAAGAACCAGAGTTTTCAGCGGTCATCCACTCCAACCTTGTCCGATTTTGAGGCACCAGGCTCGGCCACCGTCCGAGCCTTTTCACTCCCTCTCCTGTTATGGTGCCTCCCTATTAACCTCTAGGTGGTTGCGCTCGTGACATCAAAAAGACCACTTTTTTCAGAGCAGTCACACTCGGGAAAAATTTCTTTCGTCTGGCAAAAGAACCAGAGTTTTCAGCGGTCATCCACTCCAACCTTGTCCGATTTTGAGGCACCAGGCTCGGCCACCCTCCGAGCCTTTTCACTCCCTCTCCTGTTATGGTGCCTCCCTATTAACCTCTAGGTGGTTGCGCTCGTGACATCAAAAAGACCACTTTTTTCAGAGCAGTCACACTCGGGAAAAATTTCTTTCGTCTGGCAAAAGAACCAGAGTTATCAGCGGTCATCCACTCCAACCTTGTCCGACGTTGAGGCACCGATGTCGGCCAAGTTCTGAGCGTTCCACCGCCGAATGCCACTGGTCCTCAACACAGCGGACTTCCAATCCAACCTTGTCCGACTTTGAGGCACCGAAGTCGGCCTCAGCCCGAGCCTTCCCCCGCCGACCTCACTGGAGCCCGCCATCCAGGGACCGGCGGAGGTCGCCCGCATGACCGCGGCAAAGTGTCTCAAAGTCGGGCACGACCGCTCGAGTCACCCGCCAACCCGGTCCGGGGCACCTCCAGGGACCGGCGGAGGTCGCCCGCATGACCGCGGCAAAGTGTCTCAAAGTCGGGCATGACCGCTCGAGTCACCCGCCAACCCGGTCCGGGGCACCTCCAGGGACCGGCGGAGGACGCCCGCATGACCGCGACAAAGTGTCTCAAAGTCGGGCACGACCGCTCGAGTCACCCGCCAACCCGGTCCGGGGCACCTCCAGGGACCGGCGGAGGACGCCCGCATGACCGCGACAAAGTGTCTCAAAGTCGGGCATGACCGCTCGAGTCACCCGCCAACCCTTTCCGGGGCACCTCCAGGGACCGGCGGAGGACGCCCGCATGACCGCGACAAAGTGTCTCAAAGTCGGGCATGACCGCTCGAGTCACCCGCCAACCCGGTCCGGGGCACCTCCAGGGACCGGCGGAGGACGCCCGCATGACCGCGACAAAGTGTCTCAAAGTCGGGCACGACCGCTCGAGTCACCCGCCAACCCGGTCCGGGGCACCTCCAGGGACCGGCGGAGGACGCCCGCATGACCGCGACAAAGTGTCTCAAAGTCGGGCACGACCGTTCGAGTCACCCGCCAACCCGGTCCGGGGAACCTCCGGGGACCGGCGGAGGTCGCTCGCATGACCGCGACAAAGTGTCTCAAAGTCGGGCACGACCGCTCGAGTCACCCGCCAACCCGGTCCGGGGCACCTCCAGGGACCGGCGGAGGACGCCCGCATGACCGCGACAAAGTGTCTCAAAGTCGGGCATGACCGTTCGAGTCACCCGCCAACCCGGTCCGGGGCACCTCCAGGGACCGGCGGAGGAGGCCCGCATGACCGCGACAAAGTGTCTCAAAGTCGGGCATGACCGCTCGAGTCACCCGCCAACCCGGTCCGGGGCACCTCCGGGGACCGGCGGAGGACGCCCGCATGACCGCGACAAAGTGTCTCAAAGTCGGGCACGACCGCTCGAGTCACCCGCCAACCCGGTCCGGGGCACCTCCGGGGACCGGCGGAGGACGCCCGCATGACCGCGACAAAGTGTCTCAAAGTCGGGCACGACCGCTCGAGTCACCCGCCAACCCGGTCCGGGGCACCTCCGGGGACCGGCGGAGGACGCCCGCATGACCGCGACAAAGTGTCTCAAAGTCGGGCATGACCGCTCGAGTCACCCGCCAACCCGGTCCGGGGCACCTCCGGGGACCGGCGGAGGACGCCCGCATGACCGCGACAAAGTGTCTCAAAGTCGGGCACGACCGCTCGAGTCACCCGCCAACCCGGTCCGGGGCACCTCCGGGGAGCAGTGGAGGTCGCTCGCATGACCGCGACAAAGTGTCTCAAAGTCGGGCATGACCGCTCGAGTCGCCCGCCATCCCGGTCCGGAGCTCAACACTTTGTCGTTTTTTCCACTCCCTCCCCATTAACCTCTAGGTGGTTGCGCTCGTGACATCAAAAAGACCACTTTTTGCAGAGCAGTCACACTCGGAAAAAATTCGTTTCGTCTGGCAAAAGAACCAGAGTTCTCAGCGGGCTTCCAGTCCAACCTTGTCCGATTTTGAGGCACCAGGCTCGGCCACAGTCCGAGCCCATTCACTCCCTCCCCTGTTGTACTCGCTCCCTATTAACCTCTAGGTGGTTGCGCTCGTGACATCAAAAAGACCACTTTTTGAGGAGCAGTCACACTTGGGAAAAATCCGTTTGCGCTCACACCATCCCTCCCCATTAACCTCTAGGTGGTTGCGCTCGTGACATCAAAAAGACCACTTTTTGAGGAGCAGTCACACTTAGGAAAAATCCGTTTGCGCTCACACCATCCCTCCCCATTAACCTCTAGGTGGTTGCGCTCGTGACATCAAAAAGACCACTTTTTGAGGAGCAGTCAGACACCGAGGTTTTCTGGATTTATGTCCGTTTTCCTGGTTCTCTGACTCGGGCACCTTGTGACCGACATCCCCCCCTTCCCTGGTTCTATTTTGCCGATACTTTGGTGAGTTTTCTACCCGCAAACCAAGCCCCCCAAGCCCGCCGCCTGGTGGGGGAACATGCCCCCTGGTCCTGGTTCTATTTTAGGACACTTTGGTGAGTTTTCTACCCGCAAACCAAGCCCCCCAAGCCCGCCGCCTGGTGGGGGAACATGCCCCCTGGTCCCGGTTCTATTTTAGGACACTTTGGTGAGTTTTCTACCCGCAAACCAAGCCCCCCAAGCCCGCCGCCTGGTGGGGGA
The DNA here is from genome assembly GCF_982586985.1 of Callionymus lyra. NCBI lineage: Eukaryota > Metazoa > Chordata > Actinopteri > Syngnathiformes > Callionymidae > Callionymus > Callionymus lyra. Next base: position 4,484 of record NW_028258749.1, read on the forward strand.
AGATGCCCCCTGGTCCCGGTTCTATTTTAGGACACTTTGGTGAGTTTTCTACCCGCAAACCAAGCCCCCCAAGCCCGCCGCCTGGTGGGGGAACATGCCCCCTGGTCCCGGTTCTATTTTAGGACACTTTGGTGAGTTTTCTACCCGCAAACCAAGCCCCCCAAGCCCGCCGCCTGGTGGGGGAACATGCCGCCTAGCCCGGTTCTATTTTAGGTCACTTTGGTGAGTTTTCTACCCGCAAACCAAGCCCCCCAAGCCCGCCGCCTGGTGGGGGAAGAGGCCCCCTGGTCCCGGTTCTATTTTAGGACACTTTGGTGAGTTTTCTACCCGCAAACCAAGCCCCCCAAGCCCGCCGCCTGGTGGGGGAACATGCCCCCTGGTCCTGGTTCTATTTTAGGACACTTTGGTGAGTTTTCTACCCGCAAACCAAGCCCCCCAAGCCCGCCGCCTGGTGGGGGAACATGCCCCCTGGTCCCGGTTCTATTTTAGGACACTTTGGTGAGTTTTCTACCCGGAAACCAAGCCCCCCAAGCCCGCCACCTGGTGGGGGAAGAGGCCCCCTGGTCCCGGTTCTATTTTAGGACACTTTGGTGAGTTTTCTACCCACACTGCAGGTCCCCAAATGCCGCCATCTGGTGGGGGAACATGCCGCCTGCACCGGTTCTATTTTAAGTCACTTTGGTGAGTTTTCTGCCCACACTACGGGTCCCCAAATGCCGCCATCTGGTGGGGGAACATGCCGCCTGCACCGGTTCTATTTTAAGTCACTTTGGTGAGTTTTCTGCCCACACTACGGGTCCCCAAATGCCGCCATCTGGTGGGGGAACATGCCGCCTGCACCGGTTCTATTTTAAGTCACTTTGGTGAGTTTTCTGCCCACACTACGGGTCCCCAAATGCCGCCATCTGGTGGGGGAACATGCCGCCTGCACCGGTTCTATTTTAAGTCACTTTGGTGAGTTTTCTGCCCACACTACGGCTCCCCAAATGCCGCCATCTGGTGGGGGAACATGCCGCCTGCACCGGTTCTATTTTAAGTCACTTTGGTGAGTTTTCTACCCACACTACGGGTCCCCAAATGCCGCCATCTGGTGGGGGAACATGCCGCCTGCACCGGTTCTATTTTAAGTCACTTTGGTGAGTTTTCTACCCACACTACGGGTCCCCAAATGCCGCCATCTGGTGGGGGAACATGCCGCCTGCACCGGTTCTATTTTAAGTCACTTTGGTGAGTTTTCTGCCCACACTACGGGTCCCCAAATGCCGCCATCTGGTGGGGGAACTGCCGCCTAGTCCCGGTTCTATTTTAGGTCACTTTTCTCACTTTCTGACCCACAAATAATGCCCCAAATGCCGCCGCCTGGTGGGGGGAACTGCCGCCTAGTCCCGGTTCTATTTTAGGTCACTTTTCTCACTTTCTTACCCACAAATAATGCCCCAAATGCCGCCGCCTGGTGGGGGGAACTGCCGCCTAGTCCCGGTTCTATTTTAGGTCACTTTTCTCACTTTCTGACCCACAAATAATGCCCCAAATGCCGCCGCCTGGTGGGGGGAACTGCCGCCTAGTCCCGGTTCTATTTTAGGTCACTTTTCTCACTTTCTGACCCACAAATAATGCCCCAAATGCCGCCGCCTGGTGGGGGGAACTGCCGCCTAGTCCCGGTTCTATTTTAGGTCACTTTTCTCACTTTCTGACCCACAAATAATGCCCCAAATGCCGCCGCCTGGTGGGGGGAACTGCCGCCTAGTCCCGGTTCTATTTTAGGTCACTTTTCTCACTTTCTTACCCACAAATAATGCCCCAAATGCCGCCGCCTGGTGGGGGGAACTGCCGCCTAGTCCCGGTTCTATTTTAGGTCACTTTTCTCACTTTCTTACCCACAAATAATGCCCCAAATGCCGCCGCCTGGTGGGGGGAACTGCCGCCTAGTCCCGGTTCTATTTTAGGTCACTTTTCTCACTTTCTGACCCACAAATAATGCCCCAAATGCCGCCGCCTGGTGGGGGGAACTGCCGCCTAGTCCCGGTTCTATTTTAGGTCACTTTTCTCACTTTCTGACCCACAAATAATGCCCCAAATGCCGCCGCCTGGTGGGGGGAACTGCCGCCTAGTCCCGGTTCTATTTTAGGTCACTTTTCTCACTTTCTGACCCACAAATAATGCCCCAAATGCCGCCGCCTGGTGGGGGGAACTGCCGCCTAGTCCCGGTTCTATTTTAGGTCACTTTTCTCACTTTCTGACCCACAAATAATGCCCCAAATGCCGCCGCCTGGTGGGGGGAACTGCCGCCTAGTCCCGGTTCTATTTTAGGTCACTTTTCTCACTTTCTGACCCACAAATAATGCCCCAAATGCCGCCGCCTGGTGGGGGGAACTGCCGCCTAGTCCCGGTTCTATTTTAGGTCACTTTTCTCACTTTCTTACCCACAAATAATGCCCCAAATGCCGCCGCCTGGTGGGGGGAACTGCCGCCTAGTCCCGGTTCTATTTTAGGTCACTTTTCTCACTTTCTTACCCACAAATAATGCCCCAAATGCCGCCGCCTGGTGGGGGGAACTGCCGCCTAGTCCCGGTTCTATTTTAGGTCACTTTTCTCACTTTCTGACCCACAAATAATGCCCCAAATGCCGCCGCCTGGTGGGGGGAACTGCCGCCTAGTCCCGGTTCTATTTTAGGTCACTTTTCTCACTTTCTGACCCACAAATAATGCCCCAAATGCCGCCGCCTGGTGGGGGGAACTGCCGCCTAGTCCCGGTTCTATTTTAGGTCACTTTTCTCACTTTCTTACCCACAAATAATGCCCCAAATGCCGCCGCCTGGTGGGGGGAACTGCCGCCTAGTCCCGGTTCTATTTTAGGTCACTTTTCTCACTTTCTGACCCACAAATAATGCCCCAAATGCCGCCGCCTGGTGGGGGGAACTGCCTGCTAGTCCCGGTTCTATTTTAGGTCACTTTTCTCACTTTTCTACCCACAAATAATGGCAAAAAAAAATGCTTACAGCACCCAGTATTCCCAGGCGGTCTCCCATCCAAGTACTAACTGGGCCCGACCCTGCTTGGCTTCCGAGATCAGACGAGATCGGGCTCATTCAGGGTGGTGTGGCCGTAAGCGAGGGAAGCGCTTGTGAAATGCCCCAAAGTGTTGAAAATGTTCCCCAGGCCCCTGGTTCCCCATCCCCGCAGGAGGAGGCTCCCCAGGCCCCCTGGTTCCCCATCCCCGCAGGAGGAGGCTCCCCAGGCCCCCTGGTGCAGGAGGAGGCTCCCCAGGCCCCTGGTTCCCCATCCCCGCAGGAGGAGGCTCCCCAGGCCCCCTGGTTCCCCATCCCCGCAGGAGGAGGCTCCCCAGGCCCCATGGTTCCCCATCACCGCAGGAGGAGGCTCCCCAGGCCCCTGGTTCCCCATCCCCGCAGGAGGAGGCTCCCCAGGCCCCCTGGTTCCCCATCCCCGCAGGAGGAGGCTCCCCAGGCCCCATGGTTCCCCATCACCGCAGGAGGAGGCTCCCCAGGCCCCCTGGTTCCCCATCCCCGCAGGAGGAGGCTCCCCAGGCCCCCTGGTGCAGGAGGAGGCTCCCCAGGCCCCCTGGTTCCCCATCCCCGCAGGAGGAGGCTCCCCAGGCCCCCTGGTTCTCCATGCCCGCAGGAGGAGGCTCCCCAGGCCCCTGGTTCTCCATCCCCGCAGGAGGAGGCTCCCCAGGCCCCCTGGTTCTCCATCCCCGCAGGAGGAGGCTCCCCAGGCCCCCTGGTTCTCCATCCCCGCAGGAGGAGGCTCCCCAGGCCCCTGGTTCTCCATCCCCGCAGTAGGAGGCTCCCCAGGCCCCCTGGTTCTCCATCCCCGCAGGAGGAGGCTCCCCAGGCCCCCTGGTTCTCCATCCCCGCAGGAGGAGGCTCCCCAGGCCCCCTGGTTCTCCATCCCCGCAGGAGGAGGCTCCCCAGGCCCCTGGTTCTCCATGCCCGCAGGAGGAGGCTCCCCAGGCCCCCATGTTCTCCATGCCCGCAGGAGGAGGCTCCCCAGGCCCCTTGGTTCTCCATCCCCGCAGGAGGAGGCTCCCCAGGCCCCTGGTTCCCCATCCCCGCAGGAGGAGGCTCCCCAGGCCCCCTGGTTCTCCATGCCCGCAGGAGGAGGCTCCCCAGGCCCCCTGGTTCTCCATGCCCGCAGGAGGAGGCTCCCCAGGCCCCCTGGTTCTCCATGCCCGCAGGAGGAGGCTCCCCAGGCCCCCTGGTTCTCCATCCCCGCAGGAGGAGGCTCCCCAGGCCCCTGGTTCTCCATGCCCGCAGGAGGAGGCTCCCCAGGCCCCCTGGTTCTCCATGACCGCAGGAGGAGGCTCCCCAGGCCCCCTGGTTCTCCATCCCCGCAGGAGGAGGCTCCCCAGGCCCCCTGGTTCCCCATCCCCGCAGGAGGAGGCTCCCCAGGCCCCCTGGTTCTCCATGCCCGCAGGAGGAGGCTCCCCAGGCCCCCTGGTTCCCCATCCCCGCAGGAGGAGGCTCCCCAGGCCCCTGGTTCTCCATCACCGCAGGAGGAGGCTCCCCAGGCCCCCTGGTTCTCCATGCCCGCGGGAGGAGGCTCCCCAGGCCCCCTGGTTGGGAGAGGGGGAAAAAGACCAAAGTGTTTAAAAATGCCCCAAAGTGTTGAAAATGTTCCCCAGGCCCCTGGTTCCCCATCCCCGCAGGAGGAGGCTCCCCAGGCCCCCTGGTTGGGAGAGGGGGAAAAAGAGCAAAGTGTTTAAAAATGCCCCAAAGTGTTGAAAATGTTCCCCAGGCCCCTGGTTCCCCATCCCCGCAGGAGGAGGCTCCCCAGGCCCCCTGGTTGGGAGAGGGGGAAAAAGAGCAAAGTGTTTAAAAATGCCCCAAAGTGTTGAAAATGTTCCCCAGGCCCCTGGTTCCCCATCCCCGCAGGAGGAGGCTCCCCAGGCCCCCTGGTTGGGAGAGGGGGGAAAAAGACCAAAGTGTTTAAAAATGCCCCAAAGTGTTGAAAATGTTCCCCAGGCCCCTGGTTCCCCATCCCCGCAGGAGGAGGCTCCCCAGGCCCCCTGGTTGGGAGAGGGGGAAAAAGAGCAAAGTGTTTAAAAATGCCCCAAAGTGTTGAAAATGTTCCCCAGGCCCCTGGTTCCCCATCCCCGCAGGAGGAGGCTCCCCAGGCCCCCTGGTTGGGAGAGGGGGGAAAAGAGCAAAGTGTTTAAAAATGCCCCAAAGTGTTGAAAATGTTCCCCAGGCCCCTGGTTCCCCATCCCCGCAGGAGGAGGCTCCCCAGGCCCCCTGGTTGGGAGAGGGGGAAAAAGAGCAAAGTGTTTAAAAATGCCCCAAAGTGTTGAAAATGTTCCCCAGGCCCCTGGTTCCCCATCCCCGCAGGAGGAGGCTCCCCAGGCCCCCTGGTTGGGAGAGGGGGGAAAAAGACCAAAGTGTTTAAAAATGCCCCAAAGTGTTGAAAATGTTCCCCAGGCCCCTGGTTCCCCATCCCCGCAGGAGGAGGCTCCCCAGGCCCCCTGGTTGGGAGAGGGGGAAAAAGAGCAAAGTGTTTAAA
>NW_028258749.1:20000-32500 GCF_982586985.1 Callionymus lyra
AGAGCAGTCACACTCGGAAAAAATTTCTTTCGTCAGGCAAAAGAACCAGAGTTCTCCGCGGCCATCCACTCCAACCTTGTCCGACTTTGAGGCACCAGGCTCGGCCACCCTCCGAGCCTTTTCCTTCCCTCTCCTGTTATGGTGCCTCCCTATTAACCTCTAGGTGGTTGCGCTCGTGACATCAAAAAGACCACTTTTTGAGGAGCAGTCACACTCGGAAAAAATTTCTTTCGTCAGGCAAAAGAACCAGAGTTCTCCGCGGCCATCCACTCCAACCTTGTCCGACTTTGAGGCACCAGGCTCGGCCACCCTCCGAGCCTTTTCCTTCCCTCTCCTGTTATGGTGCCTCCCTATTAACCTCTAGGTGGTTGCGCTCGTGACATCAAAAAGACCACTTTTTGAGGAGCAGTCACACTCGGAAAAAATTTCTTTCGTCAGGCAAAAGAACCAGAGTTCTCCGCGGCCATCCACTCCAACCTTGTCCGACTTTGAGGCACCAGGCTCGGCCACCCTCCGAGCCTTTTCGCTCCCTCTCCTGTTATGGTGCCTCCCTATTAACCTCTAGGTGGTTGCGCTCGTGACATCAAAAAGACCACTTTTTGAGGAGCAGTCACACTCGGAAAAAATTTCTTTCGTCAGGCAAAAGAACCAGAGTTCTCCGCGGCCATCCACTCCAACCTTGTCCGACTTTGAGGCACCAGGCTCGGCCACCCTCCGAGCCTTTTCACTCCCTCTCCTGTTATGGTGCCTCCCTATTAACCTCTAGGTGGTTGCGCTCGTGACATCAAAAAGACCACTTTTTGAGGAGCAGTCACACTCGGAAAAAATTTCTTTCGTCAGGCAAAAGAACCAGAGTTCTCCGCGGCCATCCACTCCAACCTTGTCCGACTTTGAGGCACCAGGCTCGGCCACCCTCCGAGCCTTTTCCTTCCCTCTCCTGTTATGGTGCCTCCCTATTAACCTCTAGGTGGTTGCGCTCGTGACATCAAAAAGACCACTTTTTGCAGAGCAGTCACACTCGGAAAAAATTTCTTTCGTCAGGCAAAAGAACCAGAGTTCTCCGCGGCCATCCACTCCAACCTTGTCCGACTTTGAGGCACCAGGCTCGGCCACCCTCCGAGCCTTTTCACTCCCTCTCCTGTTATGGTGCCTCCCTATTAACCTCTAGGTGGTTGCGCTCGTGACATCAAAAAGACCACTTTTTGCAGAGCAGTCACACTCGGAAAAAATTTCTTTCGTCAGGCAAAAGAACCAGAGTTCTCAGCGGTCATCCACTCCAACCTTGTCCGACTTTGAGGCACCAGGCTCGGCCACCCTCCGAGCCTTTTCACTCCCTCTCCTGTTATGGTGCCTCCCTATTAACCTCTAGGTGGTTGCGCTCGTGACATCAAAAAGACCACTTTTTGCAGAGCAGTCACACTCGGAAAAAATGTATTTCGTCTGGCAAAAGAACCAGAGTTTTCAGCGGTCATCCACTCCAACCTTGTCCGATTTTGAGGCACCAGGCTCGGCCACCCTCCGAGCCTTTTCACTCCCTCTCCTGTTATGGTGCCTCCCTATTAACCTCTAGGTGGTTGCGCTCGTGACATCAAAAAGACCACTTTTTGCAGAGCAGTCACACTCGGAAAAAATTTCTTTCGTCAGGCAAAAGAACCAGAGTTTTCAGCGGTCATCCACTCCAACCTTGTCCGATTTTGAGGCACCAGGCTCGGCCACCCTCCGAGCCTTTTCACTCCCTCTCCTGTTATGGTGCCTCCCTATTAACCTCTAGGTGGTTGCGCTCGTGACATCAAAAAGACCACTTTTTGCAGAGCAGTCACACTCGGAAAAAATTTCTTTCGTCTGGCAAAAGAACCAGAGTTTTCAGCGGTCATCCACTCCAACCTTGTCCGACTTTGAGGCACCAGGCTCGGCCACCCTCCGAGCCTTTTCACTCCCTCTCCTGTTATGGTGCCTCCCTATTAACCTCTAGGTGGTTGCGCTCGTGACATCAAAAAGACCACTTTTTGAGGAGCAGTCACACTCGGAAAAAATTTATTTCGTCTGGCAAAAGAACCAGAGTTTTCAGCGGTCATCCACTCCAACCTTGTCCGATTTTGAGGCACCAGGCTCGGCCACCCTCCGAGCCTTTTCACTCCCTCTCCTGTTATGGTGCCTCCCTATTAACCTCTAGGTGGTTGCGCTCGTGACATCAAAAAGACCACTTTTTGCAGAGCAGTCACACTCGGGAAAAATTTATTTCGTCTGGCAAAAGAACCAGAGTTTTCAGCGGTCATCCACTCCAACCTTGTCCGATTTTGAGGCACCAGGCTCGGCCACCCTCCGAGCCTTTTCACTCCCTCTCCTGTTATGGTGCCTCCCTATTAACCTCTAGGTGGTTGCGCTCGTGACATCAAAAAGACCACTTTTTTCAGAGCAGTCACACTCGGGAAAAATTTCTTTCGTCTGGCAAAAGAACCAGAGTTTTCAGCGGTCATCCACTCCAACCTTGTCCGATTTTGAGGCACCAGGCTCGGCCACCGTCCGAGCCTTTTCACTCCCTCTCCTGTTATGGTGCCTCCCTATTAACCTCTAGGTGGTTGCGCTCGTGACATCAAAAAGACCACTTTTTTCAGAGCAGTCACACTCGGGAAAAATTTCTTTCGTCTGGCAAAAGAACCAGAGTTTTCAGCGGTCATCCACTCCAACCTTGTCCGATTTTGAGGCACCAGGCTCGGCCACCCTCCGAGCCTTTTCACTCCCTCTCCTGTTATGGTGCCTCCCTATTAACCTCTAGGTGGTTGCGCTCGTGACATCAAAAAGACCACTTTTTTCAGAGCAGTCACACTCGGGAAAAATTTCTTTCGTCTGGCAAAAGAACCAGAGTTATCAGCGGTCATCCACTCCAACCTTGTCCGACGTTGAGGCACCGATGTCGGCCAAGTTCTGAGCGTTCCACCGCCGAATGCCACTGGTCCTCAACACAGCGGACTTCCAATCCAACCTTGTCCGACTTTGAGGCACCGAAGTCGGCCTCAGCCCGAGCCTTCCCCCGCCGACCTCACTGGAGCCCGCCATCCAGGGACCGGCGGAGGTCGCCCGCATGACCGCGGCAAAGTGTCTCAAAGTCGGGCACGACCGCTCGAGTCACCCGCCAACCCGGTCCGGGGCACCTCCAGGGACCGGCGGAGGTCGCCCGCATGACCGCGGCAAAGTGTCTCAAAGTCGGGCATGACCGCTCGAGTCACCCGCCAACCCGGTCCGGGGCACCTCCAGGGACCGGCGGAGGACGCCCGCATGACCGCGACAAAGTGTCTCAAAGTCGGGCACGACCGCTCGAGTCACCCGCCAACCCGGTCCGGGGCACCTCCAGGGACCGGCGGAGGACGCCCGCATGACCGCGACAAAGTGTCTCAAAGTCGGGCATGACCGCTCGAGTCACCCGCCAACCCTTTCCGGGGCACCTCCAGGGACCGGCGGAGGACGCCCGCATGACCGCGACAAAGTGTCTCAAAGTCGGGCATGACCGCTCGAGTCACCCGCCAACCCGGTCCGGGGCACCTCCAGGGACCGGCGGAGGACGCCCGCATGACCGCGACAAAGTGTCTCAAAGTCGGGCACGACCGCTCGAGTCACCCGCCAACCCGGTCCGGGGCACCTCCAGGGACCGGCGGAGGACGCCCGCATGACCGCGACAAAGTGTCTCAAAGTCGGGCACGACCGTTCGAGTCACCCGCCAACCCGGTCCGGGGAACCTCCGGGGACCGGCGGAGGTCGCTCGCATGACCGCGACAAAGTGTCTCAAAGTCGGGCACGACCGCTCGAGTCACCCGCCAACCCGGTCCGGGGCACCTCCAGGGACCGGCGGAGGACGCCCGCATGACCGCGACAAAGTGTCTCAAAGTCGGGCATGACCGTTCGAGTCACCCGCCAACCCGGTCCGGGGCACCTCCAGGGACCGGCGGAGGAGGCCCGCATGACCGCGACAAAGTGTCTCAAAGTCGGGCATGACCGCTCGAGTCACCCGCCAACCCGGTCCGGGGCACCTCCGGGGACCGGCGGAGGACGCCCGCATGACCGCGACAAAGTGTCTCAAAGTCGGGCACGACCGCTCGAGTCACCCGCCAACCCGGTCCGGGGCACCTCCGGGGACCGGCGGAGGACGCCCGCATGACCGCGACAAAGTGTCTCAAAGTCGGGCACGACCGCTCGAGTCACCCGCCAACCCGGTCCGGGGCACCTCCGGGGACCGGCGGAGGACGCCCGCATGACCGCGACAAAGTGTCTCAAAGTCGGGCATGACCGCTCGAGTCACCCGCCAACCCGGTCCGGGGCACCTCCGGGGACCGGCGGAGGACGCCCGCATGACCGCGACAAAGTGTCTCAAAGTCGGGCACGACCGCTCGAGTCACCCGCCAACCCGGTCCGGGGCACCTCCGGGGAGCAGTGGAGGTCGCTCGCATGACCGCGACAAAGTGTCTCAAAGTCGGGCATGACCGCTCGAGTCGCCCGCCATCCCGGTCCGGAGCTCAACACTTTGTCGTTTTTTCCACTCCCTCCCCATTAACCTCTAGGTGGTTGCGCTCGTGACATCAAAAAGACCACTTTTTGCAGAGCAGTCACACTCGGAAAAAATTCGTTTCGTCTGGCAAAAGAACCAGAGTTCTCAGCGGGCTTCCAGTCCAACCTTGTCCGATTTTGAGGCACCAGGCTCGGCCACAGTCCGAGCCCATTCACTCCCTCCCCTGTTGTACTCGCTCCCTATTAACCTCTAGGTGGTTGCGCTCGTGACATCAAAAAGACCACTTTTTGAGGAGCAGTCACACTTGGGAAAAATCCGTTTGCGCTCACACCATCCCTCCCCATTAACCTCTAGGTGGTTGCGCTCGTGACATCAAAAAGACCACTTTTTGAGGAGCAGTCACACTTAGGAAAAATCCGTTTGCGCTCACACCATCCCTCCCCATTAACCTCTAGGTGGTTGCGCTCGTGACATCAAAAAGACCACTTTTTGAGGAGCAGTCAGACACCGAGGTTTTCTGGATTTATGTCCGTTTTCCTGGTTCTCTGACTCGGGCACCTTGTGACCGACATCCCCCCCTTCCCTGGTTCTATTTTGCCGATACTTTGGTGAGTTTTCTACCCGCAAACCAAGCCCCCCAAGCCCGCCGCCTGGTGGGGGAACATGCCCCCTGGTCCTGGTTCTATTTTAGGACACTTTGGTGAGTTTTCTACCCGCAAACCAAGCCCCCCAAGCCCGCCGCCTGGTGGGGGAACATGCCCCCTGGTCCCGGTTCTATTTTAGGACACTTTGGTGAGTTTTCTACCCGCAAACCAAGCCCCCCAAGCCCGCCGCCTGGTGGGGGAAGATGCCCCCTGGTCCCGGTTCTATTTTAGGACACTTTGGTGAGTTTTCTACCCGCAAACCAAGCCCCCCAAGCCCGCCGCCTGGTGGGGGAACATGCCCCCTGGTCCCGGTTCTATTTTAGGACACTTTGGTGAGTTTTCTACCCGCAAACCAAGCCCCCCAAGCCCGCCGCCTGGTGGGGGAACATGCCGCCTAGCCCGGTTCTATTTTAGGTCACTTTGGTGAGTTTTCTACCCGCAAACCAAGCCCCCCAAGCCCGCCGCCTGGTGGGGGAAGAGGCCCCCTGGTCCCGGTTCTATTTTAGGACACTTTGGTGAGTTTTCTACCCGCAAACCAAGCCCCCCAAGCCCGCCGCCTGGTGGGGGAACATGCCCCCTGGTCCTGGTTCTATTTTAGGACACTTTGGTGAGTTTTCTACCCGCAAACCAAGCCCCCCAAGCCCGCCGCCTGGTGGGGGAACATGCCCCCTGGTCCCGGTTCTATTTTAGGACACTTTGGTGAGTTTTCTACCCGGAAACCAAGCCCCCCAAGCCCGCCACCTGGTGGGGGAAGAGGCCCCCTGGTCCCGGTTCTATTTTAGGACACTTTGGTGAGTTTTCTACCCACACTGCAGGTCCCCAAATGCCGCCATCTGGTGGGGGAACATGCCGCCTGCACCGGTTCTATTTTAAGTCACTTTGGTGAGTTTTCTGCCCACACTACGGGTCCCCAAATGCCGCCATCTGGTGGGGGAACATGCCGCCTGCACCGGTTCTATTTTAAGTCACTTTGGTGAGTTTTCTGCCCACACTACGGGTCCCCAAATGCCGCCATCTGGTGGGGGAACATGCCGCCTGCACCGGTTCTATTTTAAGTCACTTTGGTGAGTTTTCTGCCCACACTACGGGTCCCCAAATGCCGCCATCTGGTGGGGGAACATGCCGCCTGCACCGGTTCTATTTTAAGTCACTTTGGTGAGTTTTCTGCCCACACTACGGCTCCCCAAATGCCGCCATCTGGTGGGGGAACATGCCGCCTGCACCGGTTCTATTTTAAGTCACTTTGGTGAGTTTTCTACCCACACTACGGGTCCCCAAATGCCGCCATCTGGTGGGGGAACATGCCGCCTGCACCGGTTCTATTTTAAGTCACTTTGGTGAGTTTTCTACCCACACTACGGGTCCCCAAATGCCGCCATCTGGTGGGGGAACATGCCGCCTGCACCGGTTCTATTTTAAGTCACTTTGGTGAGTTTTCTGCCCACACTACGGGTCCCCAAATGCCGCCATCTGGTGGGGGAACTGCCGCCTAGTCCCGGTTCTATTTTAGGTCACTTTTCTCACTTTCTGACCCACAAATAATGCCCCAAATGCCGCCGCCTGGTGGGGGGAACTGCCGCCTAGTCCCGGTTCTATTTTAGGTCACTTTTCTCACTTTCTTACCCACAAATAATGCCCCAAATGCCGCCGCCTGGTGGGGGGAACTGCCGCCTAGTCCCGGTTCTATTTTAGGTCACTTTTCTCACTTTCTGACCCACAAATAATGCCCCAAATGCCGCCGCCTGGTGGGGGGAACTGCCGCCTAGTCCCGGTTCTATTTTAGGTCACTTTTCTCACTTTCTGACCCACAAATAATGCCCCAAATGCCGCCGCCTGGTGGGGGGAACTGCCGCCTAGTCCCGGTTCTATTTTAGGTCACTTTTCTCACTTTCTGACCCACAAATAATGCCCCAAATGCCGCCGCCTGGTGGGGGGAACTGCCGCCTAGTCCCGGTTCTATTTTAGGTCACTTTTCTCACTTTCTTACCCACAAATAATGCCCCAAATGCCGCCGCCTGGTGGGGGGAACTGCCGCCTAGTCCCGGTTCTATTTTAGGTCACTTTTCTCACTTTCTTACCCACAAATAATGCCCCAAATGCCGCCGCCTGGTGGGGGGAACTGCCGCCTAGTCCCGGTTCTATTTTAGGTCACTTTTCTCACTTTCTGACCCACAAATAATGCCCCAAATGCCGCCGCCTGGTGGGGGGAACTGCCGCCTAGTCCCGGTTCTATTTTAGGTCACTTTTCTCACTTTCTGACCCACAAATAATGCCCCAAATGCCGCCGCCTGGTGGGGGGAACTGCCGCCTAGTCCCGGTTCTATTTTAGGTCACTTTTCTCACTTTCTGACCCACAAATAATGCCCCAAATGCCGCCGCCTGGTGGGGGGAACTGCCGCCTAGTCCCGGTTCTATTTTAGGTCACTTTTCTCACTTTCTGACCCACAAATAATGCCCCAAATGCCGCCGCCTGGTGGGGGGAACTGCCGCCTAGTCCCGGTTCTATTTTAGGTCACTTTTCTCACTTTCTGACCCACAAATAATGCCCCAAATGCCGCCGCCTGGTGGGGGGAACTGCCGCCTAGTCCCGGTTCTATTTTAGGTCACTTTTCTCACTTTCTTACCCACAAATAATGCCCCAAATGCCGCCGCCTGGTGGGGGGAACTGCCGCCTAGTCCCGGTTCTATTTTAGGTCACTTTTCTCACTTTCTTACCCACAAATAATGCCCCAAATGCCGCCGCCTGGTGGGGGGAACTGCCGCCTAGTCCCGGTTCTATTTTAGGTCACTTTTCTCACTTTCTGACCCACAAATAATGCCCCAAATGCCGCCGCCTGGTGGGGGGAACTGCCGCCTAGTCCCGGTTCTATTTTAGGTCACTTTTCTCACTTTCTGACCCACAAATAATGCCCCAAATGCCGCCGCCTGGTGGGGGGAACTGCCGCCTAGTCCCGGTTCTATTTTAGGTCACTTTTCTCACTTTCTGACCCACAAATAATGCCCCAAATGCCGCCGCCTGGTGGGGGGAACTGCCGCCTAGTCCCGGTTCTATTTTAGGTCACTTTTCTCACTTTCTTACCCACAAATAATGCCCCAAATGCCGCCGCCTGGTGGGGGGAACTGCCGCCTAGTCCCGGTTCTATTTTAGGTCACTTTTCTCACTTTCTTACCCACAAATAATGCCCCAAATGCCGCCGCCTGGTGGGGGGAACTGCCGCCTAGTCCCGGTTCTATTTTAGGTCACTTTTCTCACTTTCTGACCCACAAATAATGCCCCAAATGCCGCCGCCTGGTGGGGGGAACTGCCGCCTAGTCCCGGTTCTATTTTAGGTCACTTTTCTCACTTTCTGACCCACAAATAATGCCCCAAATGCCGCCGCCTGGTGGGGGGAACTGCCGCCTAGTCCCGGTTCTATTTTAGGTCACTTTTCTCACTTTCTGACCCACAAATAATGCCCCAAATGCCGCCGCCTGGTGGGGGGAACTGCCGCCTAGTCCCGGTTCTATTTTAGGTCACTTTTCTCACTTTCTGACCCACAAATAATGCCCCAAATGCCGCCGCCTGGTGGGGGGAACTGCCGCCTAGTCCCGGTTCTATTTTAGGTCACTTTTCTCACTTTCTGACCCACAAATAATGCCCCAAATGCCGCCGCCTGGTGGGGGGAACTGCCGCCTAGTCCCGGTTCTATTTTAGGTCACTTTTCTCACTTTCTTACCCACAAATAATGCCCCAAATGCCGCCGCCTGGTGGGGGGAACTGCCGCCTAGTCCCGGTTCTATTTTAGGTCACTTTTCTCACTTTCTTACCCACAAATAATGCCCCAAATGCCGCCGCCTGGTGGGGGGAACTGCCGCCTAGTCCCGGTTCTATTTTAGGTCACTTTTCTCACTTTCTGACCCACAAATAATGCCCCAAATGCCGCCGCCTGGTGGGGGGAACTGCCGCCTAGTCCCGGTTCTATTTTAGGTCACTTTTCTCACTTTCTGACCCACAAATAATGCCCCAAATGCCGCCGCCTGGTGGGGGGAACTGCCGCCTAGTCCCGGTTCTATTTTAGGTCACTTTTCTCACTTTCTTACCCACAAATAATGCCCCAAATGCCGCCGCCTGGTGGGGGGAACTGCCGCCTAGTCCCGGTTCTATTTTAGGTCACTTTTCTCACTTTCTGACCCACAAATAATGCCCCAAATGCCGCCGCCTGGTGGGGGGAACTGCCTGCTAGTCCCGGTTCTATTTTAGGTCACTTTTCTCACTTTTCTACCCACAAATAATGGCAAAAAAAAATGCTTACAGCACCCAGTATTCCCAGGCGGTCTCCCATCCAAGTACTAACTGGGCCCGACCCTGCTTGGCTTCCGAGATCAGACGAGATCGGGCTCATTCAGGGTGGTGTGGCCGTAAGCGAGGGAAGCGCTTGTGAAATGCCCCAAAGTGTTGAAAATGTTCCCCAGGCCCCTGGTTCCCCATCCCCGCAGGAGGAGGCTCCCCAGGCCCCCTGGTTCCCCATCCCCGCAGGAGGAGGCTCCCCAGGCCCCCTGGTGCAGGAGGAGGCTCCCCAGGCCCCTGGTTCCCCATCCCCGCAGGAGGAGGCTCCCCAGGCCCCCTGGTTCCCCATCCCCGCAGGAGGAGGCTCCCCAGGCCCCATGGTTCCCCATCACCGCAGGAGGAGGCTCCCCAGGCCCCTGGTTCCCCATCCCCGCAGGAGGAGGCTCCCCAGGCCCCCTGGTTCCCCATCCCCGCAGGAGGAGGCTCCCCAGGCCCCATGGTTCCCCATCACCGCAGGAGGAGGCTCCCCAGGCCCCCTGGTTCCCCATCCCCGCAGGAGGAGGCTCCCCAGGCCCCCTGGTGCAGGAGGAGGCTCCCCAGGCCCCCTGGTTCCCCATCCCCGCAGGAGGAGGCTCCCCAGGCCCCCTGGTTCTCCATGCCCGCAGGAGGAGGCTCCCCAGGCCCCTGGTTCTCCATCCCCGCAGGAGGAGGCTCCCCAGGCCCCCTGGTTCTCCATCCCCGCAGGAGGAGGCTCCCCAGGCCCCCTGGTTCTCCATCCCCGCAGGAGGAGGCTCCCCAGGCCCCTGGTTCTCCATCCCCGCAGTAGGAGGCTCCCCAGGCCCCCTGGTTCTCCATCCCCGCAGGAGGAGGCTCCCCAGGCCCCCTGGTTCTCCATCCCCGCAGGAGGAGGCTCCCCAGGCCCCCTGGTTCTCCATCCCCGCAGGAGGAGGCTCCCCAGGCCCCTGGTTCTCCATGCCCGCAGGAGGAGGCTCCCCAGGCCCCCATGTTCTCCATGCCCGCAGGAGGAGGCTCCCCAGGCCCCTTGGTTCTCCATCCCCGCAGGAGGAGGCTCCCCAGGCCCCTGGTTCCCCATCCCCGCAGGAGGAGGCTCCCCAGGCCCCCTGGTTCTCCATGCCCGCAGGAGGAGGCTCCCCAGGCCCCCTGGTTCTCCATGCCCGCAGGAGGAGGCTCCCCAGGCCCCCTGGTTCTCCATGCCCGCAGGAGGAGGCTCCCCAGGCCCCCTGGTTCTCCATCCCCGCAGGAGGAGGCTCCCCAGGCCCCTGGTTCTCCATGCCCGCAGGAGGAGGCTCCCCAGGCCCCCTGGTTCTCCATGACCGCAGGAGGAGGCTCCCCAGGCCCCCTGGTTCTCCATCCCCGCAGGAGGAGGCTCCCCAGGCCCCCTGGTTCCCCATCCCCGCAGGAGGAGGCTCCCCAGGCCCCCTGGTTCTCCATGCCCGCAGGAGGAGGCTCCCCAGGCCCCCTGGTTCCCCATCCCCGCAGGAGGAGGCTCCCCAGGCCCCTGGTTCTCCATCACCGCAGGAGGAGGCTCCCCAGGCCCCCTGGTTCTCCATGCCCGCGGGAGGAGGCTCCCCAGGCCCCCTGGTTGGGAGAGGGGGAAAAAGACCAAAGTGTTTAAAAATGCCCCAAAGTGTTGAAAATGTTCCCCAGGCCCCTGGTTCCCCATCCCCGCAGGAGGAGGCTCCCCAGGCCCCCTGGTTGGGAGAGGGGGAAAAAGAGCAAAGTGTTTAAAAATGCCCCAAAGTGTTGAAAATGTTCCCCAGGCCCCTGGTTCCCCATCCCCGCAGGAGGAGGCTCCCCAGGCCCCCTGGTTGGGAGAGGGGGAAAAAGAGCAAAGTGTTTAAAAATGCCCCAAAGTGTTGAAAATGTTCCCCAGGCCCCTGGTTCCCCATCCCCGCAGGAGGAGGCTCCCCAGGCCCCCTGGTTGGGAGAGGGGGGAAAAAGACCAAAGTGTTTAAAAATGCCCCAAAGTGTTGAAAATGTTCCCCAGGCCCCTGGTTCCCCATCCCCGCAGGAGGAGGCTCCCCAGGCCCCCTGGTTGGGAGAGGGGGAAAAAGAGCAAAGTGTTTAAAAATGCCCCAAAGTGTTGAAAATGTTCCCCAGGCCCCTGGTTCCCCATCCCCGCAGGAGGAGGCTCCCCAGGCCCCCTGGTTGGGAGAGGGGGGAAAAGAGCAAAGTGTTTAAAAATGCCCCAAAGTGTTGAAAATGTTCCCCAGGCCCCTGGTTCCCCATCCCCGCAGGAGGAGGCTCCCCAGGCCCCCTGGTTGGGAGAGGGGGAAAAAGAGCAAAGTGTTTAAAAATGCCCCAAAGTGTTGAAAATGTTCCCCAGGCCCCTGGTTCCCCATCCCCGCAGGAGGAGGCTCCCCAGGCCCCCTGGTTGGGAGAGGGGGGAAAAAGACCAAAGTGTTTAAAAATGCCCCAAAGTGTTGAAAATGTTCCCCAGGCCCCTGGTTCCCCATCCCCGCAGGAGGAGGCTCCCCAGGCCCCCTGGTTGGGAGAGGGGGAAAAAGAGCAAAGTGTTTAAAAATGCCCCAAAGTGTTGAAAATGTTCCCCAGGCCCCTGGTTCCCCATCCCCGCAGGAGGAGGCTCCCCAGGCCCCCTGGTTGGGAGAGGGGGGAAAAGAGCAAAGTGTTTAAAAATGCCCCAAAGTGTTGAAAATGTTCCCCAGGCCCCTGGTTCCCCATCCCCGCAGGAGGAGGCTCCCCAGGCCCCCTGGTTGGGAGAGGGGGAAAAAGAGCAAAGTGTTTAAAAATGCCCCAAAGTGTTGAAAATGTTCCCCAGGCCCCTGGTTCCCCATCCCCGCAGGAGGAGGCTCCCCAGGCCCCCTGGTTGGGAGAGGGGGAAAAAGAGCAAAGTGTTTAAAAATGCCCCAAAGTGTTGAAAATGTTCCCCGGCCTCCTGGTACCCCATCCCCGCATGAGGATGTCACCCAGGCCCCTGGTTCTCCATCCCCGCAGGAGGAGGGATTGTGGGTGGGAGAGGGAAAAAAAGGCTAAAGTGTTTAAAAATGCCCCAAAGTGTTGAAAATGTTCCCCGGCCTCCTGGTACCCCATCCCCGCATGAGGATGT
>NW_028258750.1:0-35000 GCF_982586985.1 Callionymus lyra
AGAGTAGTCAGAGTAGAGTAGTCAGAGTAAAGTAGTCAGAGTAAAGTAGTCAGAGTAAAGTAGTCAGAGTAAAGTAGTCAGAGTAGAGTAGTCAGAGTAGAGTAGTCAATAAAGTAGTCAGAGTAGAGTAGTCAGAGTAGAGTAGTCAGAGTAAAGTAGTCAGCGTAGAGTAGTCAGAGTAAAGTAGTCAGAGTAGAGTAGTCAGAGTAGAGTAGTCAGAGTAAAGTAGTCAGAGTAAAGTAGTCAGAGTAAAGTTGTCAGAGTAAAGTAGTCAGAGTAGAGTAGTCAGAGTAGAGTAGTCAGAGTAAAGTAGTCAGCGTAGAGTAGTCAGAGTAAAGTAGTCAGAGTAGAGTAGTCAGAGTAGAGTAGTCAGAGTAAAGTAGTCAGAGTAAAGTAGTCAGAGTAAAGTAGTCAGAGTAAAGTAGTCAGAGTAGAGTAGTCAGAGTAAAGTAGTCAGAGTAGAGTAGTCAGAGTAAAGTAGTCAGAGTAAAGTAGTCAGAGTAAAGTAGTCAGAGTAAAGTAGTCAGAGTAAAGTAGTCAGAGTAGAGTAGTCAGAGTAAAGTAGTCAGAGTAGAGTAGTCAGAGTAAAGTAGTCAGAGTAAAGTAGTCAGAGTAAAGTAGTCAGAGTAAAGTTGTCAGAGTAAAGTAGTCAGAGTAGAGTAGTCAGAGTAAAGTAGTCAGAGTAGAGTAGTCAGAGTAAAGTAGTCAGAGTAAAGTAGTCAGAGTAAAGTAGTCAGAGTAAAGTAGTCAGAGTAAAGTAGTCAGAGTAAAGTAGTCAGAGTAAAGTAGTCAGAGTAAAGTAGTCAGAGTAAAGTAGTCAGAGTAGAGTAGTCAGAGTAAAGTAGTCAGAGTAGAGTAGTCAGAGTAAAGTAGTCAGAGTAGAGTAGTCAGAGTAAAGTAGTCAGAGTAAAGTAGTCAGAGTAGAGTAGTCAGAGTAGAGTAGTCAGAGTAGAGTAGTCAGAGTAAAGTAGTCAGAGTAAAGTAGTCAGAGTAGAGTAGTCAGAGTAAAGTAGTCAGAGTAGAGTAGTCAGAGTAAAGTAGTCAGAGTAGAGTAGTCAGAGTAAAGTAGTCAGAGTAAAGTAGTCAGAGGTAAAGTAGTCAGAGTAGAGTAGTCAGAGTAAAGTAGTCAGAGTAAAGTAGTCAGAGTAAAGTAGTCAGAGTAGAGTAGTCAGAGTAAAGTAGTCAGAGTAAAGTAGTCAGAGTAGAGTAGTGTATCAGAGTAGAGTAGTCAGAGTAAAGTAGTCAGAGTAGAGTAGTCAGAGTAAAGTAGTCAGAGTAGAGTAGTCAGAGTAAAGTAGTCAGAGTAGAGTAGTCAGAGTAAAGTAGTCAGAGTAAAGTAGTCAGAGTAAAGTAGTCAGAGTAGAGTAGTCAGAGTAAAGTAGTCAGAGTAAAGTAGTCAGAGTAGAGTAGTCAGAGTAAAGTAGTCAGAGTAAAGTAGTCAGAGTAAAGTAGTCAGAGTAAAGTAGTCAGAGTAGAGTAGTCAGAGTAAAGTAGTCAGAGTAAAGTAGTCAGAGTAGAGTAGTCAGAGTAAAGTAGTCAGAGTAAAGTAGTCAGAGTAGAGTAGTCAGAGTAAAGTAGTCAGAGTAGAGTAGTCAGAGTAGAGTAGTCAGAGTAAAGTAGTCAGAGTAAAGTAGTCAGAGTAAAGTAGTCAGAGTAGAGTAGTCAGAGTAGAGTAGTCAGAGTAAAGTAGTCAGAGTAGAGTAGTCAGAGTAGAGTAGTCAGAGTAAAGTAGTCAGAGTAGAAGTAGTCAGAGTAGAGTAGTCAGAGTAAAGTAGTCAGAGTAAAGTAGTCAGAGTAAGTAGTCAGAGTAAGTAGTCAGAGTAAAGTAGTCAGAGTAAAGTAGTCAGAGTAGAGTAGTCAGAGTAGAGTAGTCAGGGTAGAGTAGCCGGAGTAAAGTTGTCAGAGTAAAGTAGTCAGAGTTAAGTAGTCAGAGTAGAAGTAGTCAGAGTAAAGTAGTCAGAGTAAAGTAGTCAGAGTAGAGTAGTCAGAGTAAAGTAGTCAGAGTAAAGTAGTCAGAGTAGAGTAGTCAGAGTAAGAGTAGTCAGAGTAGAGTAGTCAGAGTAAAGTAGTCAGAGTAAAGTAGTCAGAGTAAAGTAGTCAGAGTAGAGTAGTCAGAGTAGAGTAGTCAGAGTAAAGTAGTCAGAGTAGAGTCAGAGTAAAGTAGTCAGAGTAAAGTAGTCAGAGTAGAGTAGTCAGAGTAAAGTAGTCAGAGTAAATTAGTAAGTAGTATCAGAGTAGAGTAGTCAGAGTAAAGTAGTCAGAGTAGAGTAGTCAGAGTAGAGTAGTCAGAGTAAAGTAGTCAGAGTAAAGTAGTCAGAGTAAAGTAGTCAGAGTAAAGTAGTCAGAGTAAAGTAGTCAGAGTAGAGTAGTCAGAGTAGAGTAGTCAGAGTAGAGTAGTCAGAGTAAAGTAGTCAGAGTAAAGTAGTCAGAGTAGAGTAGTCAGAGTAGAAGTAGTCAGAGTAGAATAGTCAGAGTAAAGTAGTCAGAGTAGAGTAGTCAGAGTAGAGTAGTCAGAGTAGAGTAGTCAGAGTAGAGTAGTCAGAGTAAAGTAGTCAGAGTAGAGTAGTCAGAGTAGAGTAGTCAGAGTAGAGTAGTCAGAGTAAAGTAGTCAGAGTAAAGTAGTCAGAATAGAGTAGTCAGAGTAAAGTAGTCAGAGTAGAGTAGTCAGAGTAGAGTAGTCAGAGTAAAGTAGTCAGAGTAGAGTAGTCAGAGTAAAGTAGTCAGAGTAGAGTAGTCAGAGTAAAGTAGTCAGAGTAGAGTAGTCAGAGTAGAGTAGTCAGAGTAAAGTAGTCAGAGTACAGTAGTCAGAGTAGAGTAGTCAGAGTAAAGTAGTCAGAGTAAAGTAGTCAGAGTAAAGTAGTCAGAGTAAAGTAGTCAGAGTAAAGTAGTCAGAGTAGAGTAGTCAGAGTAGAGTAGTCAGAGTAAAGTAGTCAGAGTAGAGTAGTCAGAGTAGAGTTGTCAGAGTAAAGTAGTCAGAGTAGAGTAGTCAGAGTAGAGTAGTCAGAGTAGAGTAGTCAGAGTAAAGTAGTCAGAGTAGAGTAGTCAGAGTAGAGTAGTCAGAGTAGAGTAGTCAGAGTAAAGTAGTCAGAGTAGAGTAGTCAGAGTAGAGTAGTCAGAGTAGAGTAGTCAGAGTAAAGTAGTCAGAGTAGAGTAGTCAGAGTAGAGTAGTCAGAGTACAGTAGTCAGAGTACAGTAGTCAGAGTAAAGTAGTCAGAGTAAAGTAGTCAGAGTACAGTAGTCAGAGTAAAGTAGTCAGAGTAAAGTAGTCAGAGTAGAGTAGTCAGAGTAAAGTAGTCAGAGTAAAGTAGTCAGAGTAGAGTAGTCAGAGTAGAGTAGTCAGAGTAAAGTAGTCAGAGTAGAGTAGTCAGAGTAGAGTAGTCAGAGTAAAGTAGTCAGAGTAGAGTAGTCAGAGTAAAGTAGTCAGAGTAGAGTAGTCAGAGTAAAGTAGTCAGAGTAAAGTAGTCAGAGTAAAGTAGTCAGAGTAGAGTAGTCAGAGTAGAGTAGTCAGAGTAAAGTAGTCAGAGTAAAGTAGTCAGAGTAGAGTAGTCAGAGTAGAGTAGTCAGAGTAAAGTAGTCAGAGTAAAGTAGTCAGAGTAAAGTAGTCAGAGTAAAGTAGTCAGAGTAGAGTAGTCAGAGTAAAGTAGTCAGAGTAAAGTAGTCAGAGTAGAGTAGTCAGAGTAGAGTAGTCAGAGTAAAGTAGTCAGAGTAGAGTAGTCAGAGTAGAGTAGTCAGAGTAGAGTAGTCAGAGTAAAGTAGTCAGAGTAAAGTAGTCAGAGTAAAGTAGTCAGAGTAGAGTAGTCAGAGTAAAGTAGTCAGAGTAAAGTAGTCAGAGTAAAGTAGTCAGAGTAAAGTAGTCAGAGTAGAGTAGTCAGAGTAAAGTAGTCAGAGTAAAGTAGTCAGAGTAAAGTAGTCAGAGTAAAGTACTCAGAGTAGAGTAGTCAGAGTAAAGTAGTCAGAGTAAAGTAGTCAGAGTAAAGTAGTCAGAGTAAAGTAGTCAGAGTAGAGTAGTCAGAGTAAAGTAGTCAGAGTAGAGTAGTCAGAGTAGAGTAGTCAGAGTAAAGTAGTCAGAGTAAAGTAGTCAGAGTAAAGTAGTCAGAGTAGAGTAGTCAGAGTAGAGTAGTCAGAGTAAAGTAGTCAGAGTAAAGTAGTCAGAGTAAAGTAGTCAGAGTAAAGTAGTCAGAGTAGAGTAGTCAGAGTAGAGTAGTCAGAGTAAAGTAGTCAGAGTAGAGTAGTCAGAGTAGAGTAGTCAGAGTAAAGTAGTCAGCGTAGAGTAGTCAGAGTAAAGTAGTCAGAGTAGAGTAGTCAGAGTAGAGTAGTCAGAGTAAAGTAGTCAGAGTAAAGTAGTCAGAGTAAAGTTGTCAGAGTAAAGTAGTCAGAGTAGAGTAGTCAGAGTAGAGTAGTCAGAGTAAAGTAGTCAGCGTAGAGTAGTCAGAGTAAAGTAGTCAGAGTAGAGTAGTCAGAGTAGAGTAGTCAGAGTAAAGTAGTCAGAGTAAAGTAGTCAGAGTAAAGTAGTCAGAGTAAAGTAGTCAGAGTAAAGTAGTCAGAGTAGAGTAGTCAGAGTAAAGTAGTCAGAGTAAAGTAGTCAGAGTAAAGTAGTCAGAGTAAAGTAGTCAGAGTAAAGTAGTCAGAGTAAAGTAGTCAGAGTAAAGTAGTCAGAGTAGAGTAGTCAGAGTAAAGTAGTCAGAGTAAAGTAGTCAGAGTAAAGTAGTCAGAGTAAAGTTGTCAGAGTAAAGTAGTCAGAGTAGAGTAGTCAGAGTAAAGTAGTCAGAGTAGAGTAGTCAGAGTAAAGTAGTCAGAGTAAAGTAGTCAGAGTAAAGTAGTCAGAGTAAAGTAGTCAGAGTAAAGTAGTCAGAGTAAAGTAGTCAGAGTAAAGTAGTCAGAGTAAAGTTGTCAGAGTAAAGTAGTCAGAGTAGAGTAGTCAGAGTAAAGTAGTCAGAGTAGAGTAGTCAGAGTAGAGTAGTCAGAGTAGAGTAGTCAGAGTAAAGTAGTCAGAGTAAAGTAGTCAGAGTAGAGTAGTCAGAGTAGAGTAGTCAGAGTAGAGTAGTCAGAGTAAAGTAGTCAGAGTAAAGTAGTCAGAGTAGAGTAGTCAGAGTAAAGTAGTCAGAGTAAAGTAGTCAGAGTAAAGTAGTCAGAGTAAAGTAGTCAGAGTAAAGTAGTCAGAGTAAAGTAGTCAGAGTAAAGTAGTCAGAGTAAAGTAGTCAGAGTAGAGTAGTCAGAGTAAAGTAGTCAGAGTAGAGTAGTCAGAGTAAAGTAGTCAGAGTAGAGTAGTCAGAGTAGAGTAGTCAGAGTAGAGTCGTCAGAGTAAAGTAGTCAGAGTAGAGTAGTCAGAGTAAAGTAGTCAGAGTAGAGTAGTCAGAGTAAAGTAGTCAGAGTAGAGTAGTCAGAGTAGAGTAGTCAGAGTAGAGTGGTCAGAGTAAAGTAGTCAGAGTAGAGTAGTCAGAGTAAAGTAGTCAGAGTAGAGTAGTCAGAGTAAAGTAGTCAGAGTAAAGTAGTCAGAGTAGAGTAAACAGAGTAAAGTAGTCAGAGTAAAGTAGTCAGAGTAGAGTAGTCAGAGTAGAGTAGTCAGAGTAAAGTAGTAAGTAAGTAAGTAAGTAATATATATTTATATAGCGCTTTTCGAGACCAGGGTCACAAAGCTCCTGAAAGAAACTGGAAGCCAGTGAAGAGTTTTAAGGACCGGAGAAATGTGAGTTCTTCTACTAGAGCGGGTCAGAATTCTCGCTGCAGAGTTCTGAATCAACTGCAGGCGAGACAGCTCCTCAGAGTAGAGTAGTCAGAGTAGAGTAGTCAGAGTAGAGTAGTCAGAGTAAAGTAGTCAGAGTAAAGTAGTCAGAGTAAAGTAGTCAGAGTAAAGTAGTCAGAGTAGAGTAGTCAGAGTAAAGTAGTCAGAGTAGAGTAGTCAGAGTAAAGTAGTCAGAGTAGAGTAGTCAGAGTAGAGTAGTCAGAGTAGAGTCGTCAGAGTAAAGTAGTCAGAGTAGAGTAGTCAGAGTAAAGTAGTCAGAGTAGAGTAGTCAGAGTAAAGTAGTCAGAGTAGAGTAGTCAGAGTAGAGTAGTCAGAGTAGAGTGGTCAGAGTAAAGTAGTCAGAGTAGAGTAGTCAGAGTAAAGTAGTCAGAGTAGAGTAGTCAGAGTAAAGTAGTCAGAGTAAAGTAGTCAGAGTAGAGTAAACAGAGTAAAGTAGTCAGAGTAAAGTAGTCAGAGTAGAGTAGTCAGAGTAAAGTAGTCAGAGTAAAGTAGTCAGAGTAAAGTAGTCAGAGTAAAGTAGTCAGAGTAGAGTAAACAGAGTAAAGTAGTCAGAGTAGAGTAGTCAGAGTAGAGTAGTCAGAGTAAAGTAGTCAGAGTAGAGTAGTCAGAGTAAAGTAGTCAGAGTAAAGTAGTCAGAGTAGAGTAGTCAGAGTAAAGTAGTCAGAGTAAAGTAGTCAGAGTAAAGTAGTCAGAGTAAAGTAGTCAGAGTAGAGTAGTCAGAGTAGAGTAGTCAGAGTAAAGTAGTCAGAGTAAAGTAGTCAGAGTAGAGTAGACAGAGTAGAGTAGTCAGAGTAAAGTAGTCAGAGTAGAGTAGACAGAGTAGAGTAGTCAGAGTAAAGTAGTCAGATTAGAGTAGTCAGAGTAAAGTAGTCAGAGTAGAGTAGTCAGAGTAAAGTAGTCAGAGTAAAGTAGTCAGAGTAAAGTAGTCAGAGTAAAGTAGTCAGAGTAGAGTAAACAGAGTAAAGTAGTCAGAGTAGAGTAGTCAGAGTAGAGTAGTCAGAGTAGAGTATTCAGAGTAAAGTAGTCAGAGTAGAGTGGTCAGAGTAAAGTAGTCAGAGTAGAGTAGTCAGAGTAAAGTAGTCAGAGTAGAGTAGTCAGAGTAAAGTAGTCAGAGTAAAGTAGTCAGAGTAAAGTAGTCAGAGTAAAGTAGTCAGAGTAGAGTAAACAGAGTAAAGTAGTCAGAGTAGAGTAGTCAGAGTAGAGTAGTCAGAGTAAAGTAGTCAGAGTAGAGTAGTCAGAGTAAAGTAGTCAGAGTAAAGTAATCAGAGTAGAGTAGTCAGAGTAGAGTAGTCAGAGTAAAGTAGTCAGAGTAAAGTAGTCAGAGTAGAGTAGTCAGAGTAAAGTAGTCAGAGTAAAGTAGTCAGAGTAGAGTAGTCAGAGTAAAGTAGTCAGAGTAGAGTAGTCAGAGTAGAGTAGTCAGAGTAGAGTAGTCAGAGTAAAGTAGTCAGAGTAAAGTAGTCAGAGTAAAGTAGTCAGAGTAAAGTAGTCAGAGTAGAGTAGTCAGAGTAAAGTAGTCAGAGTAAAGTAGTCAGAGTAAAGTAGTCAGAGTAAAGTAGTCAGAGTAGAGTAGTCAGAGTAAAGTAGTCAGAGTAAAGTTGTCAGAGTAAAGTAGTCAGAGTAGAGTAGTCAGAGTAGAGTAGTCAGAGTAAAGTAGTCAGCGTAGAGTAGTCAGAGTAAAGTAGTCAGAGTAGAGTAGTCAGAGTAGAGTAGTCAGAGTAAAGTAGTCAGAGTAAAGTAGTCAGAGTAAAGTAGTCAGAGTAAAGTAGTCAGAGTAAAGTAGTCAGAGTAAAGTAGTCAGAGTAGAGTAGTCAGAGTAAAGTAGTCAGAGTAAAGTAGTCAGAGTAAAGTAGTCAGAGTAAAGTAGTCAGAGTAAAGTAGTCAGAGTAAAGTAGTCAGAGTAAAGTAGTCAGAGTAGAGTAGTCAGAGTAAAGTAGTCAGAGTAAAGTAGTCAGAGTAAAGTAGTCAGAGTAAAGTTGTCAGAGTAAAGTAGTCAGAGTAGAGTAGTCAGAGTAAAGTAGTCAGAGTAGAGTAGTCAGAGTAAAGTAGTCAGAGTAAAGTAGTCAGAGTAAAGTAGTCAGAGTAAAGTAGTCAGAGTAAAGTAGTCAGAGTAAAGTAGTCAGAGTAAAGTAGTCAGAGTAAAGTTGTCAGAGTAAAGTAGTCAGAGTAGAGTAGTCAGAGTAAAGTAGTCAGAGTAGAGTAGTCAGAGTAGAGTAGTCAGAGTAGAGTAGTCAGAGTAAAGTAGTCAGAGTAAAGTAGTCAGAGTAGAGTAGTCAGAGTAGAGTAGTCAGAGTAGAGTAGTCAGAGTAAAGTAGTCAGAGTAAAGTAGTCAGAGTAGAGTAGTCAGAGTAAAGTAGTCAGAGTAAAGTAGTCAGAGTAAAGTAGTCAGAGTAAAGTAGTCAGAGTAAAGTAGTCAGAGTAAAGTAGTCAGAGTAAAGTAGTCAGAGTAAAGTAGTCAGAGTAGAGTAGTCAGAGTAAAGTAGTCAGAGTAGAGTAGTCAGAGTAAAGTAGTCAGAGTAGAGTAGTCAGAGTAGAGTAGTCAGAGTAGAGTCGTCAGAGTAAAGTAGTCAGAGTAGAGTAGTCAGAGTAAAGTAGTCAGAGTAGAGTAGTCAGAGTAAAGTAGTCAGAGTAGAGTAGTCAGAGTAGAGTAGTCAGAGTAGAGTGGTCAGAGTAAAGTAGTCAGAGTAGAGTAGTCAGAGTAAAGTAGTCAGAGTAGAGTAGTCAGAGTAAAGTAGTCAGAGTAAAGTAGTCAGAGTAGAGTAAACAGAGTAAAGTAGTCAGAGTAAAGTAGTCAGAGTAGAGTAGTCAGAGTAGAGTAGTCAGAGTAAAGTAGTCAGAGTAGAGTAGTCAGAGTAGAGTAGTCAGAGTAGAGTAGTCAGAGTAAAGTAGTCAGAGTAAAGTAGTCAGAGTAAAGTAGTCAGAGTAAAGTAGTCAGAGTAGAGTAGTCAGAGTAAAGTAGTCAGAGTAGAGTAGTCAGAGTAAAGTAGTCAGAGTAGAGTAGTCAGAGTAGAGTAGTCAGAGTAGAGTCGTCAGAGTAAAGTAGTCAGAGTAGAGTAGTCAGAGTAAAGTAGTCAGAGTAGAGTAGTCAGAGTAAAGTAGTCAGAGTAGAGTAGTCAGAGTAGAGTAGTCAGAGTAGAGTGGTCAGAGTAAAGTAGTCAGAGTAGAGTAGTCAGAGTAAAGTAGTCAGAGTAGAGTAGTCAGAGTAAAGTAGTCAGAGTAAAGTAGTCAGAGTAGAGTAAACAGAGTAAAGTAGTCAGAGTAAAGTAGTCAGAGTAGAGTAGTCAGAGTAAAGTAGTCAGAGTAAAGTAGTCAGAGTAAAGTAGTCAGAGTAAAGTAGTCAGAGTAGAGTAAACAGAGTAAAGTAGTCAGAGTAGAGTAGTCAGAGTAGAGTAGTCAGAGTAAAGTAGTCAGAGTAGAGTAGTCAGAGTAAAGTAGTCAGAGTAAAGTAGTCAGAGTAGAGTAGTCAGAGTAAAGTAGTCAGAGTAAAGTAGTCAGAGTAAAGTAGTCAGAGTAAAGTAGTCAGAGTAGAGTAGTCAGAGTAGAGTAGTCAGAGTAAAGTAGTCAGAGTAAAGTAGTCAGAGTAGAGTAGACAGAGTAGAGTAGTCAGAGTAAAGTAGTCAGAGTAGAGTAGACAGAGTAGAGTAGTCAGAGTAAAGTAGTCAGATTAGAGTAGTCAGAGTAAAGTAGTCAGAGTAGAGTAGTCAGAGTAAAGTAGTCAGAGTAAAGTAGTCAGAGTAAAGTAGTCAGAGTAAAGTAGTCAGAGTAGAGTAAACAGAGTAAAGTAGTCAGAGTAGAGTAGTCAGAGTAGAGTAGTCAGAGTAGAGTATTCAGAGTAAAGTAGTCAGAGTAGAGTGGTCAGAGTAAAGTAGTCAGAGTAGAGTAGTCAGAGTAAAGTAGTCAGAGTAGAGTAGTCAGAGTAAAGTAGTCAGAGTAAAGTAGTCAGAGTAAAGTAGTCAGAGTAAAGTAGTCAGAGTAGAGTAAACAGAGTAAAGTAGTCAGAGTAGAGTAGTCAGAGTAGAGTAGTCAGAGTAAAGTAGTCAGAGTAGAGTAGTCAGAGTAAAGTAGTCAGAGTAAAGTAATCAGAGTAGAGTAGTCAGAGTAGAGTAGTCAGAGTAAAGTAGTCAGAGTAAAGTAGTCAGAGTAGAGTAGTCAGAGTAAAGTAGTCAGAGTAAAGTAGTCAGAGTAGAGTAGTCAGAGTAAAGTAGTCAGAGTAGAGTAGTCAGAGTAGAGTAGTCAGAGTAGAGTAGTCAGAGTAAAGTAGTCAGAGTAAAGTAGTCAGAGTAAAGTAGTCAGAGTAAAGTAGTCAGAGTAGAGTAGTCAGAGTAAAGTAGTCAGAGTAGAGTAGTCAGAGTAAAGTAGTCAGAGTAAAGTAGTCAGAGTAGAGTAGTCAGAGTAAAGTAGTCAGAGTAGAGTAGTCAGAGTAGAGTAGTCAGAGTAGAGTAGTCAGAGTAGAGTAGTCAGAGTAAAGTAGTCAGAGTAGAGTAGTCAGAGTAGAGTAGTCAGAGTAAAGTAGTCAGAGTAAAGTAGTCAGAGTAAAGTAGTCAGAGTAAAGTAGTCAGAGTAAAGTAGTCAGAGTAAAGTAGTCAGAGTAAAGTAGTCAGAGTAAAGTAGTCAGAGTAAAGTAGTCAGAGTAAAGTAGTCAGAGTAAAGTAGTCAGAGTAAAGTAGTCAGAGTAAAGTAGTCAGAGTAAAGTAGTCAGAGTAAAGTAGTCAGAGTAAAGTAGTCAGAGTAGAGTAGTCAGAGTAGAGTAGTCAGAGTAAAGTAGTCAGAGTAAAGTAGTCAGAGTAAAGTAGTCAGAGTAAAGTAGTCAGAGTAAAGTAGTCAGAGTAAAGTAGTCAGAGTAAAGTAGTCAGAGTAAAGTAGTCAGAGTAAAGTAGTCAGAGTAAAGTAGTCAGAGTAAAGTAGTCAGAGTAAAGTAGTCAGAGTAAAGTAGTCAGAGTAAAGTAGTCAGAGTAAAGTAGTCAGAGTAAAGTAGTCAGAGTAAAGTAGTCAGAGTAAAGTAGTCAGAGTAAAGTAGTCAGAGTAAAGTAGTCAGAGTAAAGTAGTCAGAGTAAAGTAATCAGAGTAGAGTAGTCAGAGTAGAGTAGTCAGAGTAAAGTAGTCAGAGTAAAGTAATCAGAGTAGAGTAGTCAGAGTAGAGTAGTCAGAGTAAAGTAGTCAGAGTAAAGTAGTCAGAGTAAAGTAGTCAGAGTAAAGTAGTCAGAGTAAAGTAATCAGAGTAAAGTAGTCAGAGTAGAGTCCAGGTTGATTAAAGTCTCCAGAGATGATGATAAACGCGTCAGGATGTTGATTCTGAATCTGTCATTGTGTGGATCTTCTCACAGGCAGATGGCGCCACAGGTCTCTGAGGAATGTAGTCATGATCATGTGACTGAACTCACGGTAGATAATATGGTCGCAGGCTGACAGCCAACAGTTCTAAATCCTGACAACACAAGACTTTCTTCACAGTAACGTCTACACCAGCGTTTCTTCACGTACATGATGAAACCTCCTCAAGCATGTGTGTCTCTGTCGCTCTGACGGTGCTGAAGGTCCACGAGAGTCAGTGAGTGAAGGTCTCTGTGAAGATCATCAACTCTCGGTAGATCTGGTCGTTGATCTTGTTGGTCGATGAATTGACGTTCAATGGTTTGTCTCTGATTGTCCGTTAGCTTAGCCTCGTTAGCTTAGCCTTTAGCCTCTCAACTGCTCTACAGCCACGGTGGTGGAGCTGAAGGTCCATCGAGGTATCATGACCATGTCCAGCCGTTGACTTGAGTGACAGCAGATCCTCTCTTGAGTCTGTCAATGTTTCAAAGTTTCCATTGAATAAATGAGCAGGTAGTTATTGATCGATGCCGTGGAGCTCCTTGAGAAGCTGATGTTCTCCTCCTGGAGAACTTCACTTGAAACTGACGAAGGCAACATTGAAAAAGTGAAGAATTAATTCTGCAGGAACGAGTGACTCGACATAATCTTTGGGAAAATAAAAGCAGCCATGATGACGTTTCTATTAAAGCTGGAACATCTTGAACTTTATGAGAAGCTTCTTCAACGTAACGAGGAACGAGTCACGGTTTGTTGGGAGCGAGAACAAGTGAAGACGAAGACCTGCGAGTGTTTATGAAGACACGCCTGGAAATACACAAAATATGATGTTTTAAACATTTAATGACTCGTTCAACTGAACTAACTTAATATTTATATTGGAATTATTGGAATTAAATATTGAAATCTATGTATTTATTTTTTACTTTCAACTTAAGTTGAACAAACTAAGCCTAGAAATCAAATTAAATTATTTTAAATTAAAAAACAACAAAATTAAAGTTTAATCATTTGAAACATTTCTGTTCATACTTTGATGAAATACTTTAATATCATGTTTGCAACACAAATGAAGATCTGTCTGTGAAACTTCCTGCCTCAGTGACCTTTCAGTGACCTTTCAGTGACCTCTCAGTGACCTCTGAGTGATCTTTCAGTGATCTCTCACTGACCTCTCACTGACCTTTCAGTGACCTCTCAGTGACCTCTGAGTGATCTTTCCGTGATCTCTCACTGACCTCTCACTGACCTTTCAGTGACCTCTCACTGACCTCTCAGTGATCTTTCAATGACCTCTCAGTGACCCCGCAGTGACCTCTCACTGACCTCTCAGTGATCTTTCAATGACCTCTCAGTGACCCCGCAGTGACCTCTCACTAACCTTTCAGTGACCTTTCAGTGACCTCTCAGTGACCTCTCAGTGATCTTTCAATGACCTCTCAGTGACCCCGCAGTGACCTCTCACTAACCTTTCAATGACCTCTCAGTGACCTCTCACTGACCTTTCAGTGACCTCTCAGTGATCTTTCAATGACCTCTCAGTGACCTCTCAGTGATCTTTCAATGACCTCTCAGTGACCCCGCAGTGACCTCTCACTAACCTTTCAGTGACGTCTCAGTGACCTCTCAGGGATCTTTCAGTGACCTCTCAGTGAACCCTCAGTGACCCCTCAGTGACCCCTCACTAACCTTTCAGTGACCCATCAGTGAACTCTCAGTGACCCCTCAGTGACCTCTCATTAACCTTTCAGTGACCCCTCAGTGAACTCTCACTGACCTGCCGCGCACACAGGCAGGAGTCGAGGAGGCAGCAATCAATCATGACATCATCATGACATCATCATGACATCATCATGACATCATCATGACATCATCATGACATCATCATGACATCATCATGACATCATCATGACATCATCATAACATGATTATGACATCATTATGACATCATCATGACATCATCATGACATCATCATGACATCATCATGACATCATCATGACATCATGTCAACAAACCTGACACGAGTCGATGCTTCACGAAACAGTGTCCTAACATCCAGCGCCAGCAGGGGGCGTCCCTGAAGATGAAGGGATGAATGAGTCATAGAGGTTCACGGACTCAGACTCAAACACAATCATTGACTCAGTGATTCGAGTCGTTTGTCGTGAGTCTCGACTCGTCAGCTGTGACTCACTGTCTTTTATTGAAAGAATGTTTATTGATCCGAACACGAGTTTCCTCTGAGACTCTTGAGTCACTGAACCGACGAACCATGAGTCGCAGATCAATACCTGCTCCAGACGTCTGGCCCGGGGGCCATTCGTGGCCTGAAGCAGTGAATATAAATATTGACGTGATCGTTTCAGCTTGAATTATTACATGATAATAATCATTATATTATTATTATTACATAATAATATTTATTACATGATAATAACTATTACATGATAATAATTATTATATTATTATTATTACATGATAATATTTATTACATGATAATATTTATTATATTATTATTATTACATGATAATATTTATTATATTATTATTATTACATGATAATATTTATTACATGATAATATTTATTATATTATTATTATTACATAATAATATTTATTACATGATAATATTTATTACATGATAATAATTATTATATTATTATTATTACATGATAAGATTTATTAGATGATAATAACTATTACATGATAATTATTATTATATTATTATTATTACATGATAATATTTATTACATGATAATAATTATTATATTATTATTATATGATAATATTTATTACATGATAATAATTATTATATTATTATTATTACATGATAATATTTATAACATGATAATAACTATTACATGATAATAATTATTATATTATTATTATTACATGATAATATTTATAACATGATAATAACTATTATATGATAATATTTATTACATGATAATAATTATTATATTATTATTATTACATGATAATATTTATAACATGATAATAACTATTACATGATAATAATTATTATATTATTATTATTACATAATAATATTTATTACATAATAATATTTATTACATGATAATATTTATTACATGATAATAATTATTATATTATTATTATTACATGATAATATTTATTACATGATAACAATTATTATCATGTAAAAGTTATTATCATGTAATAATAATAATAATATTATTATTATTATCTTCTCGGCTCTCTATCTTCGTCCACTCAGGTTCTCCTCCGAGTCTCTCCTGGACGACTTATAAGTTCTTCTTCTCTGAGTCTAAACTCAGGAGAAGGAAGATCCAATGATGCACTGAGAGTCTTTTAGCTCAGCTCTCTTTTAACCAACACACATCATGGTCTGCACGACTGTCCATTATTCTGTTCATCTTTGTATCCTTTGTCTTTGTTCTTTATCTTAGACTTAGATTGTTTCATCTTGTTCGTTCTCTTTATTGAAACTTTGTTCTTGTTTTTAGTTTAAGTAAGAACCCTCCAGGATCCTGATCCAAGACCAACACCAGAAGAACCCTCCAGGATCCTGATCCAAGACCAACACCAGAAGAACCCTCCAGGATCCTGATCCAAGACCAACACCACAAGAACCCTCCAGGATCCTGATCCAAGACCAACACCACAAGAACCCTCCAGGATCCTGATCCAAGACCAACACCACAAGAACCCTCCAGGATCCTGATCCAAGACCACAAGAACCCTCCAGGATCCTGATCCAAGACCAACACCACAAGAACCCTCCAGGATCCTGATCCACGACCAACACCACAAGAACCCTCCAGGATCCTGATCCAAGACCAACACCACAAGAACCCTCCAGGATCCTGATCCACGACCAACACCACAAGAACCCTCCAGGATCCTGATCCACGACCAACACCACAAGAACCCTCCAGGATCCTGATCCAAGACCAACACCACAAGAACCCTCCAGGATCCTGATCCACGACCAACACCACAAGAACCCTCCAGGATCCTGATCCAAGACCAACACCACAAGAACCCTCCAGGATCCTGATCCACGACCAACACCACAAGAACCCTCCAGGATCCTGATCCAAGACCAACACCACAAGAACCCTCCAGGATCCTGATCCACGACCAACACCACAAGAACCCTCCAGGATCCTGATCCAAGACCAACACCACAAGAACCCTCCAGGATCCTGATCCAAGACCAACACCACAAGAACCCTCCAGGATCCTGATCCAAGACCAACACCACAAGAACCCTCCAGGATCCTGATCCAAGACCAACACCACAAGAACCCTCCAGGATCCTGATCCAAGACCAACACCACAAGAACCCTCCAGGATCCTGATCCAAGACCACCACCACAAGAACCCTCCAGGATCCTGATCCACGACCAACACCACAAGAACCCTCCAGGATCCTGATCCAAGACCAACACCAGAAGAACCCTCCAGGATCCTGATCCAAGACCAACACCAGAAGAACCCTCCAGGATCCTGATCCACGACCAACACCACAAGAACCCTCCAGGATCCTGATCCAAGACCAACACCACAAGAACCCTCCAGGATCCTGATCCAAGACCAACACCACAAGAACCCTCCAGGATCCTGATCCACGACCAACACCACAAGAACCCTCCAGGATCCTGATCCAAGACCAACACCACAAGAACCCTCCAGGATCCTGATCCAAGACCAACACCACAAGAACCCTCCAGGATCCTGATCCAAGACCAACACCACAAGAACCCTCCAGGATCCTGATCCAAGACCAACACCACAAGAACCCTCCAGGATCCTGATCCACGACCAACACCACAAGAACCCTCCAGGATCCTGATCCAAGACCAACACCACAAGAACCCTCCAGGATCCTGATCCAAGACCAACACCACAAGAACCCTCCAGGATCCTGATCCACGACCAACACCACAAGAACCCTCCAGGATCCTGATCCAAGACCAACACCACAAGAACCCTCCAGGATCCTGATCCAAGACCAACACCACAAGAACCCTCCAGGATCCTGATCCAAGACCAACACCACAAGAACCCTCCAGGATCCTGATCCACGACCAACACCACAAGAACCCTCCAGGATCCTGATCCACGACCAACACCACAAGAACCCTCCAGGATCCTGATCCACGACCAACACCACAAGAACCCTCCAGGATCCTGATCCACGACCAACACCACAAGAACCCTCCAGGATCCTGATCCAAGACCAACACCACAAGAACCCTCCAGGATCCTGATCCAAGACCAACACCACAAGAACCCTCCAGGATCCTGATCCACGACCAACACCACAAGAACCCTCCAGGATCCTGATCCACGACCAACACCACAAGAATCACCAGGATCCTGATCCACGACCAACACCACAAGAACCCTCCAGGATCCTGATCCACGACCAACACCACAAGAACCCTCCAGGATCCTGATCCACGACCAACACCACAAGAACCCTCCAGGATCCTGATCCAAGACCAACACCACAAGAACCCTCCAGGATCCTGATCCACGACCAACACCACAAGAACCCTCCAGGATCCTGATCCACGACCAACACCACAAGAACCCTCCAGGATCCTGATCCACGACCAACACCACAAGAACCCTCCAGGATCCTGATCCACGACCAACACCACAAGAACCCTCCAGGATCCTGATCCAAGACCAACACCACAAGAACCCTCCAGGATCCTGATCCACGACCAACACCACAAGAACCCTCCAGGATCCTGATCCAAGACCAACACCACAAGAACCCTCCAGGATCCTGATCCAAGACCAACACCACAAGAACCCTCCAGGATCCTGATCCACGACCAACACCACAAGAACCCTCCAGGATCCTGATCCAAGACCAACACCAGAAGAACCCTCCAGGATCCTGATCCACGACCAACACCACAAGAACCCTCCAGGATCCTGATCCAAGACCAACACCACAAGAACCCTCCAGGATCCTGATCCACGACCAACACCACAAGAACCCTCCAGGATCCTGATCCAAGACCAACACCACAAGAACCCTCCAGGATCCTGATCCACGACCAACACCACAAGAACCCTCCAGGATCCTGATCCACGACCAACACCACAAGAACCCTCCAGGATCCTGATCCACGACCAACACCACAAGAACCCTCCAGGATCCTGATCCACGACCAACACCACAAGAACCCTCCAGGATCCTGATCCACGACCAACACCACAAGAACCCTCCAGGATCCTGATCCACGACCAACACCACAAGAATCACCAGGATCCTGATCCACGACCAACACCACAAGAACCCTCCAGGATCCTGATCCACGACCAACACCACAAGAACCCTCCAGGATCCTGATCCACGACCAACACCACAAGAACCCTCCAGGATCCTGATCCAAGACCAACACCACAAGAACCCTCCAGGATCCTGATCCACGACCAACACCACAAGAACCCTCCAGGATCCTGATCCACGACCAACACCACAAGAACCCTCCATTATCCTGATCCACGACCAACACCACAAGAACCCTCCAGGATCCTGATCCACGACCAACACCACAAGAACCCTCCAGGATCCTGATCCACGACCAACACCACAAGAACCCTCCAGGATCCTGATCCACGACCAACGCCACAAGAACCCTCCAGGATCCTGATCCACGACCAACGCCACAAGAACCCTCCAGGATCCTGATCCAAGACCAACACCACAAGAACCCTCCAGGATCCTGATCCACGACCAACACCACAAGAACCCTCCAGGATCCTGATCCACGACCAACACCACAAGAACCCTCCAGGATCCTGATCCACGACCAACACCACAAGAACCCTCCAGGATCCTGATCCACGACCAACACCACAAGAACCCTCCAGGATCCTGATCCACGACCAACACCACAAGAACCCTCCAGGATCCTGATCCACGACCAACACCACAAGAACCCTCCAGGATCCTGATCCACGACCAACACCAAAAGAACCCTCCAGGATCCTGATCCACGACCAACACCACAAGAATCCTCGAGGATCCTGATCCACGACCAACACCACAAGAACCTTCCAGGATCCTGATCCACGACCAACACCACAAGAACCCTCCAGGATCCTGATCCACGACCAACACCACAAGAATCACCAGGATCCTGATCCACGACCAACACCACAAGAACCCTCCAGGATCCTGATCCACGACCAACACCACAAGAACCCTCCAGGATCCTGATCCACGACCAACACCACAAGAACCCTCCAGGATCCTGATCCACGACCAACACCACAAGAACCCTCCAGGATCCTGATCCACGACCAACACCACAAGAACCCTCCAGGATCCTGATCCACGACCAACACCACAAGAACCCTCCAGGATCCTGATCCACGACCAACACCACAAGAACCCTCCAGGATCCTGATCCACGACCAACACCACAAGAACCCTCCAGGATCCTGATCCACGACCAACACCACAAGAACCCTCCAGGATCCTGATCCACGACCAACACCACAAGAACCCTCCAGGATCCTGATCCACGACCAACACCACAAGAACCCTCCAGGATCCTGATCCACGACCAACACCACAAGAACCCTCCAGGATCCTGATCCACGACCAACACCACAAGAACCCTCCAGGATCCTGATCGAAGACCAACACCAGAAGAACCCTCCAGGATCCTGATCCACGACCAACACGACAAGAACCCTCCAGGATCCTGATCCACGACCAACACCACAAGAACCCTCCAGGATCCTGATCCACGACCAAAACCACAAGAACCCTCCAGGATCCTGATCCACGACCAACACCACAAGAACCCTCCATTATCCTGATCCACGACCAACACCACAAGAACCCTTGAGGATCCTGATCCACGACCAACACCACAAGAACCCTCCAGGATTCGGATCCATGACCAACACCACAAGAACCCTCCAGGATTCGGATCCACGACCAACACCACAAGAACCCTCCAGGATCCTGATTCACGACCAACACCACAAGAACCCTCCAGGATCCTGATCCACGACCAACACCACAAGAACCTTCCAGGATCCTGATCCACGACCAACACCACAAGAACCCTCCAGGATCCTGATCCACGACCAAAACCACAAGAACCCTCCAGGATCCTGATCCAAGACCAACACCACAAGAACCCTCCAGGATCCTGATCCAAGACCAACACCACAAGAACCCTCCAGGATCCTTATCCACGACCAACACCACAAGAACCCTCCAGGATCCTGATCCATACCAACACCACAAGAACCCTCCATTATCCTGATCCACGACCAACACCACAAGAACCCTCCAGGATCCTGATCCACGACCAACACCACAAGAACCCTCCAGGATCCTGATCCACGACCAACACCAAAAGCACCCTCCAGGATCCTGATCCACGACCAACACCACAAGAATCCTCGAGGATCCTGATCCACGACCAACACCACAAGAACCCTCCAGGATCCTGATCCACGACCAACACCACAAGAACCCTCCAGGATCCTGATCCACGACCAACACCACAAGAACCCTCCAGGATCCTGATCCACGACCAACACCACAAGAACCCTCCAGGATCCTGATCCACGACCAACACCGCAATAACCTTCCAGGATCCTGATCCACGACCAACACCACAAGAACCTTCCAGGATCCTGATCCACGACCAACACCACAAGAACCCTCCAGGATCCTGATCCACGACCAACACCACAAGAACCCTCCAGGATCCTGATCCACGACCAACACCACAAGAACCCTCCAGGATCCTGATCCACGACCAACACCACAAGAACCCTCCAGGATCCTGATCCACGACCAACACCACAAGAACCCTCCAGGATCCTGATCCACGACCAACACCACAAGAACCCTCCAGGATCCTGATCCACGACCAACACCACAAGAACCCTCCAGGATCCTGATCCACGACCAACACCACAAGAACCCTCCAGGATCCTGATCCACGACCAACACCACAAGAACCCTCCAGGATCCTGATCCACGACCAACACCACAAGAACCCTCCAGGATCCTGATCCACGACCAACACCACAAGAACCCTCCAGGATCCTGATCCAAGACCAACACCAGAAGAACCCTCCAGGATCCTGATCCACGACCAACACGACAAGAACCCTCCAGGATCCTGATCCACGACCAACACCACAAGAACCCTCCAGGATCCTGATCCACGACCAACACCACAAGAACCTTCCAGGATCCTGATCCAAGACCAACACCACAAGAACCCTCCAGGATTCGGATCCATGACCAACACCACAAGAACCCTCCAGGATTGGGATCCATGACCAACACCACAAGAACCCTCCAGGATCCTGATCCACGACCAACACCAAAAGAACCCTCCAGGATCCTGATCCACGACCAACACCACAAGAACCCTCCAGGATCCTGATCCACGACCAACACCACATGAACCCTCCAGGATCCTGATCCACGACCAACACCGCAAGAACCCTCCAGGATCCTGATCCACGACCAACACCACAAGAACCCTCCAGGATCCTGATCCACGACCAACACCACAAGAACCCTCGAGCATCCTGATCCACGACCAACACCGCAAGAACCCTCCAGGATCCTGATCCACGACCATCACCGCAAGAACCTTCCAGGATCCGGATCCACGACCAACATTACAAGAACCCTTGAGGATCCTGATCCACGACCAACACCACAAGAACCCTCCAGGATCCTGATCCACGACCAACACCACAAGAACCCTCGAGCATCCTGATCCACGACCAACACCACAAGAACCCTCCAGGATCCTGATCCACGACCAACACCACAAGAACTCTCGAGCATCCTGATCCACGACCAACACCACAAGAACGCTCCAGGACCCTGATCCAAGACCAACACCACAAGAACCCTCCGGTATCCATATCCACGACCAACACCACAAGAACCCTCCAGGATCCTGATCCACGACCAACACCACAAGAACCCTCCAGGATCCTGATTCACGACCAACACCACAAGAACCCTCCAGGATCCTGATCCACGACCAACACCACAAGAACCCTCCAGGATCCTGATCCACGACCAACACCACAAGAACCCTCCAGGATCCTGATCCACGACCAAAACCACAAGAACCCTGCAGGATCCTGATCCACGACCAACACCACAAGAACCCTCGAGCATCCTGATCCACGACCAACACCACAAGAACCCTCCAGGACCCTGATCCACGACCAACACCACAAGAACCCTCCAGTATCCATATCCACGACCAACACCACAAGAACCCTCCAGGATCCTGATCCACGACCAACACCACAAGAACCCTCCAGGATCCTGATCCACGACCAACACCGCAAGAACCCTCCAGGATCCTGATCCACAACCAACACCACAAGAACCCTCCAGGATCCTCATCCACGACCAACACCGCAAGAACCTTCCAGGATCCTGATCCACGACCAACACCACAAGAACCCTCCAGGATCCTGATCCACGACCAACACCGCAAGAACCTTCCAGGATCCGGATCCACGACCAACACTACAAGAACCCTCGAGGATCCTGATCCACGACCATCACCGCAAGAACCTTCCATGATCCGGATCCACGACCAACATTACAAGAACCCTTGAGGATCCTGATCCACGACCAACACCGCAAGAACCCTCGAGGATCCTGATCCACGACCAACACCACAAGAACCCTCGAGCAGCCTGATCCACGACCAACACCACAAGAACCCTCCAGGATCCTGATCCACGACCAACACCACAAGAACCCTCCAGGATCCTGATCCAAGACCAACACCAGAAGAACCCTCCAGGATCCTGATCCACGACCAACACCACAAGAACCCTCCAGGATCCTGATCCAAGACCAACACCACAAGAACCCTCCAGGATCCTGATCCACGACCAACACCACAAGAACCCTCCAGGATCCTGATCCAAGACCAACACCACAAGAACCCTCCAGGATCCTGATCCACGACCAACACCACAAGAACCCTCCAGGATCCTGATCCACGACCAACACCACAAGAACCCTCCAGGATCCTGATCCACGACCAACACCACAAGAACCCTCCAGGATCCTGATCCACGACCAACACCACAAGAACCCTCCAGGATCCTGATCCACGACCAACACCACAAGAACCCTCCAGGATCCTGATCCACGACCAACACCACAAGAATCACCAGGATCCTGATCCACGACCAACACCACAAGAACCCTCCAGGATCCTGATCCACGACCAACACCACAAGAACCCTCCAGGATCCTGATCCACGACCAACACCACAAGAACCCTCCAGGATCCTGATCCAAGACCAACACCACAAGAACCCTCCAGGAT
This sequence comes from Callionymus lyra, assembly GCF_982586985.1. Classification (NCBI taxonomy): domain Eukaryota; kingdom Metazoa; phylum Chordata; class Actinopteri; order Syngnathiformes; family Callionymidae; genus Callionymus; species Callionymus lyra. The sequence goes on from NW_028258750.1 coordinate 22,414, forward strand.
CCTGATCCACGACCAACACCACAAGAACCCTCCAGGATCCTGATCCACGACCAACACCACAAGAACCCTCCAGGATCCTGATCCACGACCAACACCACAAGAACCCTCCAGGATCCTGATCCACGACCAACACCACAAGAACCCTCCAGGATCCTGATCCACGACCAACACCACAAGAACCCTCCAGGATCCTGATCCACGACCAACGCCACAAGAACCCTCCAGGATCCTGATCCACGACCAACGCCACAAGAACCCTCCAGGATCCTGATCCAAGACCAACACCACAAGAACCCTCCAGGATCCTGATCCACGACCAACACCACAAGAACCCTCCAGGATCCTGATCCACGACCAACACCACAAGAACCCTCCAGGATCCTGATCCACGACCAACACCACAAGAACCCTCCAGGATCCTGATCCACGACCAACACCACAAGAACCCTCCAGGATCCTGATCCACGACCAACACCACAAGAACCCTCCAGGATCCTGATCCACGACCAACACCACAAGAACCCTCCAGGATCCTGATCCACGACCAACACCAAAAGAACCCTCCAGGATCCTGATCCACGACCAACACCACAAGAATCCTCGAGGATCCTGATCCACGACCAACACCACAAGAACCTTCCAGGATCCTGATCCACGACCAACACCACAAGAACCCTCCAGGATCCTGATCCACGACCAACACCACAAGAATCACCAGGATCCTGATCCACGACCAACACCACAAGAACCCTCCAGGATCCTGATCCACGACCAACACCACAAGAACCCTCCAGGATCCTGATCCACGACCAACACCACAAGAACCCTCCAGGATCCTGATCCACGACCAACACCACAAGAACCCTCCAGGATCCTGATCCACGACCAACACCACAAGAACCCTCCAGGATCCTGATCCACGACCAACACCACAAGAACCCTCCAGGATCCTGATCCACGACCAACACCACAAGAACCCTCCAGGATCCTGATCCACGACCAACACCACAAGAACCCTCCAGGATCCTGATCCACGACCAACACCACAAGAACCCTCCAGGATCCTGATCCACGACCAACACCACAAGAACCCTCCAGGATCCTGATCCACGACCAACACCACAAGAACCCTCCAGGATCCTGATCCACGACCAACACCACAAGAACCCTCCAGGATCCTGATCCACGACCAACACCACAAGAACCCTCCAGGATCCTGATCGAAGACCAACACCAGAAGAACCCTCCAGGATCCTGATCCACGACCAACACGACAAGAACCCTCCAGGATCCTGATCCACGACCAACACCACAAGAACCCTCCAGGATCCTGATCCACGACCAAAACCACAAGAACCCTCCAGGATCCTGATCCACGACCAACACCACAAGAACCCTCCATTATCCTGATCCACGACCAACACCACAAGAACCCTTGAGGATCCTGATCCACGACCAACACCACAAGAACCCTCCAGGATTCGGATCCATGACCAACACCACAAGAACCCTCCAGGATTCGGATCCACGACCAACACCACAAGAACCCTCCAGGATCCTGATTCACGACCAACACCACAAGAACCCTCCAGGATCCTGATCCACGACCAACACCACAAGAACCTTCCAGGATCCTGATCCACGACCAACACCACAAGAACCCTCCAGGATCCTGATCCACGACCAAAACCACATAACCCTCCAGGATCCTGATCCAAGACCAACACCACAAGAACCCTCCAGGATCCTGATCCAAGACCAACACCACAAGAACCCTCCAGGATCCTTATCCACGACCAACACCACAAGAACCCTCCAGGATCCTGATCCATACCAACACCACAAGAACCCTCCATTATCCTGATCCACGACCAACACCACAAGAACCCTCCAGGATCCTGATCCACGACCAACACCACAAGAACCCTCCAGGATCCTGATCCACGACCAACACCAAAAGCACCCTCCAGGATCCTGATCCACGACCAACACCACAAGAATCCTCGAGGATCCTGATCCACGACCAACACCACAAGAACCCTCCAGGATCCTGATCCACGACCAACACCACAAGAACCCTCCAGGATCCTGATCCACGACCAACACCACAAGAACCCTCCAGGATCCTGATCCACGACCAACACCACAAGAACCCTCCAGGATCCTGATCCACGACCAACACCGCAAGAACCTTCCAGGATCCTGATCCACGACCAACACCACAAGAACCTTCCAGGATCCTGATCCACGACCAACACCACAAGAACCCTCCAGGATCCTGATCCACGACCAACACCACAAGAACCCTCCAGGATCCTGATCCACGACCAACACCACAAGAACCCTCCAGGATCCTGATCCACGACCAACACCACAAGAACCCTCCAGGATCCTGATCCACGACCAACACCACAAGAACCCTCCAGGATCCTGATCCACGACCAACACCACAAGAACCCTCCAGGATCCTGATCCACGACCAACACCACAAGAACCCTCCAGGATCCTGATCCACGACCAACACCACAAGAACCCTCCAGGATCCTGATCCACGACCAACACCACAAGAACCCTCCAGGATCCTGATCCACGACCAACACCACAAGAACCCTCCAGGATCCTGATCCACGACCAACACCACAAGAACCCTCCAGGATCCTGATCCAAGACCAACACCAGAAGAACCCTCCAGGATCCTGATCCACGACCAACACGACAAGAACCCTCCAGGATCCTGATCCACGACCAACACCACAAGAACCCTCCAGGATCCTGATCCACGACCAACACCACAAGAACCTTCCAGGATCCTGATCCAAGACCAACACCACAAGAACCCTCCAGGATTCGGATCCATGACCAACACCACAAGAACCCTCCAGGATTGGGATCCATGACCAACACCACAAGAACCCTCCAGGATCCTGATCCACGACCAACACCAAAAGAACCCTCCAGGATCCTGATCCACGACCAACACCACAAGAACCCTCCAGGATCCTGATCCACGACCAACACCACATGAACCCTCCAGGATCCTGATCCACGACCAACACCGCAAGAACCCTCCAGGATCCTGATCCACGACCAACACCACAAGAACCCTCCAGGATCCTGATCCACGACCAACACCACAAGAACCCTCGAGCATCCTGATCCACGACCAACACCGCAAGAACCCTCCAGGATCCTGATCCACGACCATCACCGCAAGAACCTTCCAGGATCCGGATCCACGACCAACATTACAAGAACCCTTGAGGATCCTGATCCACGACCAACACCACAAGAACCCTCCAGGATCCTGATCCACGACCAACACCACAAGAACCCTCGAGCATCCTGATCCACGACCAACACCACAAGAACCCTCCAGGATCCTGATCCACGACCAACACCACAAGAACTCTCGAGCATCCTGATCCACGACCAACACCACAAGAACGCTCCAGGACCCTGATCCAAGACCAACACCACAAGAACCCTCCGGTATCCATATCCACGACCAACACCACAAGAACCCTCCAGGATCCTGATCCACGACCAACACCACAAGAACCCTCCAGGATCCTGATTCACGACCAACACCACAAGAACCCTCCAGGATCCTGATCCACGACCAACACCACAAGAACCCTCCAGGATCCTGATCCACGACCAACACCACAAGAACCCTCCAGGATCCTGATCCACGACCAAAACCACAAGAACCCTGCAGGATCCTGATCCACGACCAACACCACAAGAACCCTCGAGCATCCTGATCCACGACCAACACCACAAGAACCCTCCAGGACCCTGATCCACGACCAACACCACAAGAACCCTCCAGTATCCATATCCACGACCAACACCACAAGAACCCTCCAGGATCCTGATCCACGACCAACACCACAAGAACCCTCCAGGATCCTGATCCACGACCAACACCGCAAGAACCCTCCAGGATCCTGATCCACAACCAACACCACAAGAACCCTCCAGGATCCTCATCCACGACCAACACCGCAAGAACCTTCCAGGATCCTGATCCACGACCAACACCACAAGAACCCTCCAGGATCCTGATCCACGACCAACACCGCAAGAACCTTCCAGGATCCGGATCCACGACCAACACTACAAGAACCCTCGAGCATCCTGATCCACGACCATCACCGCAAGAACCTTCCATGATCCGGATCCACGACCAACATTACAAGAACCCTTGAGGATCCTGATCCACGACCAACACCGCAAGAACCCTCGAGGATCCTGATCCACGACCAACACCACAAGAACCCTCGAGCAGCCTGATCCACGACCAACACCACAAGAACCCTCCAGGATCCTGATCCACGACCAACACCACAAGAACCCTCGAGCATCCAGATCTACGACCAACACCACAAGAACCCTCCAGGACCCTGATCCACGACCAACACCACAAGAACCCTCCAGTATCCATATCCACGACCAACACCACAAGAACCCTCCAGGATCCTGATCCACGACCAACACCACAAGAACCCTCCAGGATCCTGATTCACGACCAACACCACAAGAACCCTCCAGGATCCTGATCCACGACCAACACCACAAGAACCCTCCAGGATCCTGATCCACGACCAACACCTCAAGAACCCTCCAGGATCCTGATCCACGACCAAAACCACAAGAACCCTCCAGGATCCTGATCCACGACCAACACCACAAGAACCCTCGAGCATCCTGATCCACGACCAACACCACAAGAACCCTCCAGGACCCTGATCCACGACCAACACCACAAGAACCCTCCAGTATCCATATCCACGACCAACACCACAAGAACCATCCAGGATCCTGATCCACGACCAACACCACAAGAACCCTCCAGGATCCTGATCCACGACCAACACCGCAAGAACCCTCCAGGATCCTGATCCACGACCAACACCACAAGAACCCTCGAGGATCCTCATCCACGACCAACACCGCAAGAACCTTCCAGGATCCTGATCCACGACCAACACCACAAGAACCTTCCAGGATCCTGATCCACGACCAACACTGCAAGAACCCTCCAGGATCCTGCAGTTGAACATTTGTTCACTTGTTTATTTTCTCTCTTTCGTCGCCACAGAAGCTTCTCCTCACGAGACGTTCCTCGTCTCATACTTTCTGCTCACAGTTTACGCAGCGGGTGACGTCGTCACGATGTTGTAGCTACACCGGCTCCCGAGCCAGGTGTTGATCTCCACCCTCGCTTCACTCGAAGCAGTCGAACATCGATCAGTTGACGACAGTGGACTGGACCGACTGGACTGACTGGACCGACGGGACCGACTGGACCGACTGGACTGACTGGACCGACGGGACCGACTGGACCGACTGGACCGACTGGACTGACTGGACCGACGGGACCGACTGGAGTGACTGGACTGACTGGACCGACTGGACCGACTGGACTGACTGGACTGACTGGACTGACTGGACTGACTGGACCAACTGGACTGACTGGACCGACTGGACCGACTGGACCGATTGGACCGACGGGACAGACTGGACCGACTGGACTGACTGGACCGATTGGACCGACGGGACAGACTGGACCGACTGGACTGACTGGACCGACTGGACCGACTGGACCGACTGGACTGACTGGACCGACTGGACCGACGGGACTGACTGGACCGACTGGACTGACTGGACAGACTGGACCGACTGGACCGACTGGACCGACTGGACCAACATCTGCCGTGGACTGACTGGACTTCTTCACAGCTTCAGCTTCAAAGCTTCTCATTCAGGGTTCCTTGTGAAGATCTTCCTGTGACTCCGGCCACCGACAAGATCCGTCTGCCCTCACTGAGGTCACGGGACCTTGTTTTGAACCCTGGAGCTTTGGTGTCAGAGAAACATCTGGTGAGACGTGATGTTCCTCCAGCAGCTCTGATGACGTCGGGTCATCATCACTGACTCTACGTGTGACCTTGAGTCTGGTCTCCATCTGACCCACGACCCGTGCTTCGTCTCCGGTCCAGTGAAGGTGAAGCGACCCTGAGATGATGATGTTCTTCAGTTCTGCTCACGTGTGGAAACCGTTGTCCTCGTGTCTCTGGTGTCTGGTGTGAAGATGAAGTCGTGAGTCGACTCCTGGTGCGTCTGTAGAGGGCGCTGCACCCGTTCGTAGAACCTCATGAAGAGTAATAACCTGGTGTCTATGAATACAACCAATGATGAGTTTTCTTCCTCTTCCTGCTTCCGTGTGCGACCGTTAAACGAGTCCCTCTGCATGATGGTTCCAGGTTGATATCTACACTGAATGTCTTTAGAAGAAAACATTCCTTAAATCATCTGACGGTAAAGTTTTCATTAAACTTAACTCGTCATTGTTTTGTTTTAGAAATTATTTCCAAACTTAAATGATTGAAACAATAAAGAGAAAAGTTACAACATTTGATTTGATGAGTCATTGAGTGACAGGTGTCAATCAAGTCCTGGTCCAACATGAAGGATGAAACTGAGATGAAGGTTCTGAAGAACTTTAAAGTCAACATGTTGTTGGTTCGAGAACCTTCACCTCGATGCTGTCAATCAAACCTGCTTCACAGCCGAGTGAGCCAATCACGCTTCAGCTGACGCGGCGCCTGCTAATGACGGTTGCCATGGAGCTCCGGAGGCTGTGATTGGTCGAGGAGGACGAGCTGCTCCATCAGCATCTGTCAAATCACTTCCTCATGAAATATTGAGCAGACGAATCGACTGCTAGACGAGGAGGTGACTTTGAGGAGAACAAGATCTTTGATGATGGAGCTAGAAATGTTCATGAGATCTGAGTCTGGATCAACATCTCAACACACGAGCTGGAGACGTTCTTCAGGTTCCTCCACTGACGTCACAAGTTCGTGAGATCTGCAGAGTCTGGATCAACATCTCAACACACGAGCTGGAGACGTTCTTCAGGTTCCTCCACTGACGTCACAAGTTCATGAGATCTGCAGAGTCTGGATCAACATCTCAACACACGAGCTGGAGACGTTCTTCAGGTTCCTCCACTGACGTCACAAGTTCATGAGATCTGCAGAGTCTGGATCAACATCTCAACACACGAGCTGGAGACGTTCTTCAGGTTCCTCCACTGACGTCACAAGTTCATGAGATCTGCAGAGTCTGGATCAACATCTCAACACACGAGCTGGAGACGTTCTTCAGGTTCCTCCACTGAGGACACATGTTCATGAGATCTGCAGAGTCTGGATCAACATCTCAACACACGTGCTGGAGACGTTCTTCAGGTTCCTCAACTCACGACACTTTCATCTGACATTTTTAAATATTCACTGACATTTATCTAAACACCTGAAGTGACTCACTCAGGTTCTGAGGAGGAAGTGATGAGAGATGACATTATCTACTGAAGGATGGACTTCTTCTTCTTCACCTTCTTCTTCCTCTTCTTCTTCTTCTTGTGAGTGGAGGTGTGCTGAAGGATCAGAGAGAGAACAGCCTGAGAAAGTGTGTTTTTTCTATATTTTCTTCCGTTTATAGTTAAATACATGTTATAGTTTCACTTGGTGAAGGTGTTGTACCCTGATGGAGGGTCACCTGATGGAGGGTCACCTGATGGAGAGTCACCTGATGGAGGGTCACCTGATGGAGGGTCACCTGATGGAGAGTCACCTGATGGAGGGTCACCTGATGGAGAGTCACCTGATGGAGAGTCACCTGATGGAGAGTCACCTGATGGAGAGTCACCTGATGGAGAGTCACCTGATGGAGGGTCACCTGATGGAGAGTCACCTGATGGAGAGTCACCTGATGGAGAGTCACCTGATGGAGAGTCACCTGATGGAGAGTCACCTGATGGAGAGTCACCTGATGGAGAGTCACCTGATGGAGAGTCACCTGATGGAGAGTCACCTGATGGAGAGTCACCTGATGGAGGGTCACCTGATGGAGAGTCACCTGATGGAGGGTCACCTGATGGAGAGTCACCTGATGGAGAGTCACCTGATGGAGGGTCACCTGATGGAGAGTCACCTGATGGAGGGTCACCTGATGGAGAGTCACCTGATGGAGGGTCACCTGATGGAGAGTCACCTGATGGAGAGTCACCTGATGGAGAGTCACCTGATGGAGGGTCACCTGATGGAGAGTCACCTGATGGAGGGTCACCTGATGGAGAGTCACCTGATGGAGAGTCACCTGATGGAGGGTCACCTGATGGAGAGTCACCTGATGGAGGGTCACCTGATGGAGAGTCACCTGATGGAGGGTCACCTGATGGAGAGTCACCTGATGGAGAGTCACCTGATGGAGGGTCACCTGATGGAGGGTCACCTGATGGAGGGTCACCTGATGGAGGGTCACCTGATGGAGGGTCACCTGATGGAGAGTCACCTGATGGAGGGTCACCTGATGGAGAGTCACCTGATGGAGGGTCACCTGATGGAGGGTCACCTGATGGAGGGTCACCTGATGGAGAGTCACCTGATGGAGGGTCAGCTGATGGAGGGTCACCTGATGGAGGGTCACCTGATGGAGGGTCACCTGATGGAGAGTCACCTGATGGAGGGTCACCTGATGGAGAGTCACCTGATGGAGGGTCACCTGATGGAGGGTCACCTGATGGAGAGTCACCTGATGGAGAGTCACCTGATGGAGAGTCACCTGATGGAGAGTCACCTGATGGAGGGTCACCTGATGGAGGGTCACCTGATGGAGGGTCACCTGATGAAGAGTCACCTGATGGAGGGTCACCTGATGGAGGGTCACCTGATGGAGAGTCACCTGATGGAGGGTCACCTGATGGAGGGTCACCTGATGGAGAGTCACCTGATGGAGGGTCACCTGATGGAGAGTCACCTGATGGAGGGTCACCTGATGGAGAGTCACCTGATGGAGAGTCACCTGATGGAGGGTCACCTGATGGAGAGTCACCTGATGGAGGGTCACCTGATGGAGAGTCACCTGATGGAGAGTCACCTGATGGAGGGTCACCTGATGGAGAGTCACCTGATGGAGGGTCACCTGATGGAGGGTCACCTGATGGAGGGTCACCTGATGGAGGGTCACCTGATGGAGGGTCACCTGATGGAGAGTCACCTGATGGAGGGTCACCTGATGGAGAGTCACCTGATGGAGGGTCACCTGATGGAGGGTCACCTGATGGAGAGTCACCTGATGGAGAGTCACCTGATGGAGAGTCACCTGATGGAGGGTCACCTGATGGAGGGTCACCTGATGGAGGGTCACCTGATGAAGAGTCACCTGATGGAGGGTCACCTGATGGAGAGTCACCTGATGGAGGGTCACCTGATGGAGGGTCACCTGATGGAGGGTCACCTGATGGAGGGTCACCTGATGAAGAGTCACCTGATGGAGGGTCACCTGATGGAGAGTCACCTGATGGAGAGTCACCTGATGGAGAGTCACCTGATGGAGGGTCACCTGATGGAGGGTCACCTGATGGAGGGTCACCTGATGGAGAGTCACCTGATGGAGAGTCACCTGATGGAGGGTCACCTGATGGAGAGTCACCTGATGGAGAGTCACCTGATGGAGAGTCACCTGATGGAGGGTCACCTGATGGAGAGTCACCTGATGGAGGGTCACCTGATGGAGGGTCACCTGATGGAGAGTCACCTGATGGAGGGTCACCTGATGGAGGGTCACCTGATGAAGAGTCACCTGATGGAGGGTCACCTGATGGAGGGTCACCTGATGGAGAGTCACCTGATGGAGAGTCACCTGATGGAGGGTCACCTGATGGAGAGTCACCTGATGGAGGGTCACCTGATGGAGGGTCACCTGATGGAGAGTCACCTGATGGAGAGTCACCTGATGGAGAGTCACCTGATGGAGAGTCACCTGATGGAGGGTCACCTGATGGAGAGTCACCTGATGGAGGGTCACCTGATGGAGAGTCACCTGATGGAGAGTCACCTGATGGAGGGTCACCTGATGGAGGGTCACCTGATGGAGGGTCACCTGATGAAGAGTCACCTGATGGAGAGTCACCTGATGGAGGGTCACCTGATGGAGAGTCACCTGATGGAGAGTCACCTGATGGAGAGTCACCTGATGGAGAGTCACCTGATGGAGGGTCACCTGATGGAGAGTCACCTGATGGAGGGTCACCTGATGGAGAGTCACCTGATGGAGAGTCACCTGATGGAGGGTCACCTGATGGAGAGTCACCTGATGGAGGGTCACCTGATGGAGAGTCACCTGATGGAGGGTCACCTGATGGAGGGTCACCTGATGGAGAGTCACCTGATGGAGAGTCACCTGATGGAGAGTCACCTGATGGAGGGTCACCTGATGGAGGGTCACCTGATGGAGGGTCACCTGATGGAGAGTCACCTGATGGAGAGTCACCTGATGGAGGGTCACCTGATGGAGGGTCACCTGATGGAGAGTCACCTGATGGAGGGTCACCTGATGGAGGGTCACCTGATGGAGGGTCACCTGATGAAGAGTCACCTGATGGAGGGTCACCTGATGGAGGGTCACCTGATGGAGAGTCACCTGATGGAGGGTCACCTGATGGAGGGTCACCTGATGGAGAGTCACCTGATGGAGGGTCACCTGATGGAGAGTCACCTGATGGAGAGTCACCTGATGGAGAGTCACCTGATGGAGGGTCACCTGATGGAGAGTCACCTGATGGAGGGTCACCTGATGGAGAGTCACCTGATGGAGAGTCACCTGATGGAGAGTCACCTGATGGAGAGTCACCTGATGGAGGGTCACCTGATGGAGGGTCACCTGATGGAGAGTCACCTGATGGAGGGTCACCTGATGAAGAGTCACCTGATGGAGAGTCACCTGATGGAGGGTCACCTGATGGAGAGTCACCTGATGGAGGGTCACCTGATGGAGAGTCACCTGATGGAGAGTCACCTGATGGAGAGTCACCTGATGGAGAGTCACCTGATGGAGGGTCACCTGATGAAGAGTCACCTGATGGAGAGTCACCTGATGGAGGGTCACCTGATGGAGAGTCACCTGATGGAGGGTCACCTGATGGAGAGTCACCTGATGGAGGGTCACCTGATGGAGAGTCACCTGATGGAGGGTCACCTGATGGAGAGTCACCTGATGGAGGGTCACCTGATGAAGGGTCACCTGACCATCCGGTTCCGGTGAGTCGAACTCCCGCAGGACGATCCAGTCCAGAGCAGTCGAGTAGGGCTGGAGACGCAGACACACCTCTGACAGGTGAGAGCGGTGACATCATCGTCGCGATGACTGAGGAGAGGGAGACAGGTGAGAGTGAGACGGGAGGAGTGGGTGATAAGCCGGTGAGTGAGACAGGTGAAGGCGGAGACAGGCAGGTGAGTGAGACATGTGAAGGGTCAGACAGGCAGTTGAGTGAGACAGGTGAAGGGGGAGACAGGCAGGTGAGTGAGACAGGTGAAGGGTCAGACAGGCAGGTGAGTGAGACAGGTGAAGGGGGAGACAGGCAGGTGAGTGAGACAGGTGAAGGGTCAGACAGGCAGGTGAGTGAGACAGGTGAAGGGTCAGACAGGCAGGTTAGTGAGACAGGTGAAGGGGGAGACAGGCAGGTGAGTGAGACAGGTGAAGGGTCAGACAGGCAGGTGAGTGAGACAGGTGAAGGGTCAGACAGGCAGGTGAGTGAGACAGGTGAAGGGGGAGACAGGCAGGTGAGTGAGACAGGTGAAGGGGGAGACAGGCAGGTGAGTGAGACAGGTGAAGGGGGAGACAGGCAGGTGAGTGAGACAGGTGAAGGGTCAGACAGGCAGGTGAGTGAGACAGGTGAAGGGTCAGACAGGCAGGTGAGTGAGACAGGTGAAGGGGGTGACAGGCAGGTGAGTGAGACAGGTGAAGGGTCAGACAGGCAGGTGAGTGAGACAGGTGAAGGGTCAGACAGGCAGGTGAGTGAGACAGGTGAAGGGTCAGACAGGCAGGTGAGTGAGACAGGTGAAGGGGGTGACAGGCAGGTGAGTGAGACAGGTGAAGGGTCAGACAGGCAGGTGAGTGAGACAGGTGAAGGGTCAGACAGGCAGGTGAGTGAGACAGGTGAGGGGTCAGACAGGCAGGTGAGTGAGACAGGTGAAGGGGGAGACAGGCAGGTGAGTGAGACAGGTGAAGGGGGAGACAGGCAGGTGAGTGAGACAGGTGAAGGGGGAGACAGGCAGGTGAGTGAGACAGGTGAAGGGTCAGACAGGCAGGTGAGTGAGACAGGTGAAGGGTCCATTAAACCTTCTCTGATCTTCGAGTCGTGTTTGAATGTTTCTTTAGAGGAAGATGTTTATTTGTTTTAATGTTTTCTATTTACATATATATGCAAATGAACTCGAGAGAATATCTGAGTTATTTTGATTTCATTTTGTTATCAGGAAATATTTCTGTAACATTCCTGCACGTGTCAATCAAAGAGTGTAAAAGTGAGAACAAGTGTCACTCAAACCAGATCAGACTGTCGGTAACAAGATGATTCCATAGAAAGTCACCTGAGCCGAGACACACCACAGCGAGTACTTTGATGAATCTACGAGTCGTTCACCGAAACATTAACAACACTTTGAACACGAGAAGAAAACAAACAACAGCATCTTCACAAACACGACACTAAGATAACAATTATTGACGCAATA
>NW_028258751.1:0-41778 GCF_982586985.1 Callionymus lyra
AACATTGATTTTTTTGTTCCTTTTTTTACCTCTTCAAAACTCCACAATTTCTTTTATTTTTTTTTTTTACCTCTTCAAAACTCCAACTTTTTTTTTTTTTTACCTCTTCAAAACTCCAACATTGATTTTTTGTTCCTTTTTTTACCTCTTCAAAACTCCACAATTTTTTTTTTTTTTTTTTACCTCTTGAAAACTCCAACATTTTTTTTTTTTTACCTCTTCAAAACTCCAACATTGATTTTTTGTTCCTTTTTTTACCTCTTCAAAACTCCAACTTTTTTTTTTTTTTTACCTCTTCAAAACTCAATTTTTTTTTTTTTTTTTTTTACCTCTTCAAAACTCCAACTTTTTTTTTTTTTACCTCTTCAAAACTCCAACATTGATTTTTTGTTCCTTTTTTTACCTCTTCAAAACTCCAACTTTTTTTCTTTTTTTTTACCTCTTCAAAACTCCAAATTTTTTTTTTTTTTTTTTTACCTCTTCAAAACTCTAAATTTTTTTTTTTTTTTTTTACCTCTTCAAAACTCCAAAATTTTTTATTTTTTTACCTCTTCAAAACTCCACAATTTTTTTTTTTTTTTTTTTTACCTATTCAAAACTCCAACATTGATTTTTTGTTCCTTTTTTTACCTCTTCAAAACTCCAACTTTTTTTTTTTTTTTTACCTCTTCAAAACTCCTAAATGTATTTATTTATTTTTTACCTCTTCAAAACTCCTAAATTTTTTTTTTTTTTTTTTCCTCTTCAAAACTCCAACTTTTTTTTTTTTTTACCTCTTCAAAACTCCAACTTTTTTTTTTTTTTACCTCTTCAAAACTCCAAATTTTTTTTTTTTTTTTTTTACCTCTTCAAAACTCTAAATTTTTTTTTTTTTTTTTTACCTCTTCAAAACTCCAAAATTTTTATTTTTTTTACCTCTTCAAAACTCCACAATTTTTTTTTTTTTTTTTTTTACCTATTCAAAACTCCAACATTGATTTTTTGTTCCTTTTTTTACCTCTTCAAAACTCCAACTTTTTTTTTTTTTTTTACCTCTTCAAAACTCCTAAATGTATTTATTTATTTTTTACCTCTTCAAAACTCCTAAATTTTTTTTTTTTTTTTTTTTTCCTCTTCAAAACTCCAACTTTTTTTTTTTTTACCTCTTCAAAACTCCAACTTTTTTTTTTTTTTACCTCTTCAAAACTCCAATTTTTTTTTTTTTTTTTTTTACCTCTTCAAAACTCCAACTTTTTTTTTTTTTTACCTCTTCAAAACTCCACAAATTTTTTTATATTTTTTTACCTCTTCAAAACTCCACAATTTTTATTTATTTTTTTACCTCTTCAAAACTCCAATTTTTTTTTTTTTTTTTTTACCTCTTCAAAACTCCAACTTTTTTTTTTTTTTACCTCTTCAAAACTCCACAAATTTTTTTATATTTTTTTTACCTCTTCAAAACTCCACAATTTTTTATTTATTTTTTTTACCTCTTCAAAACTCCAACATTGATTTTTTGTTCCTTTTTTTACCTCTTCAAAACTCCAAATTTTTTTTTTTTTTTTTTACCTCTTCAAAACTCCAACTTTTTTTTTTTTTTACCTCTTCAAAACTCTACAATTTTTTTTTTTTTTTTTTTACCTCTTCAAAACTCCAACTTTTTTTTTTTTTTACCTCTTCAAAACTCCAACATTGATTTTTTGTTCCTTTTTTTACCTCTTCAAAACTCCAATTTTTTTTTTTTTTTTTTTTACCTCTTCAAAACTCAATTTTTTTTTTTTTTTACCTCTTCAAAACTCCAACTTTTTTTTTTTTTTACCTCTTCAAAAACTCCACAATTTTTTATTTATTTTTTTTACCTCTTCAAAACTCCAACATTGAATTTTTGTTCCTTTTTTTACCTCTTCAAAACCCCACAATTTTTTTTTTTTTTTTTTTTACCTCTTCAAAACTCCAACTTTTTTTTTTTTTTACCTCTTCAAAACTCCAACATTGATTTTTTGTTCCTTTTTTACCTCTTCAAAACTCCAACTTTTTTTTTTTTTTACCTCTTCAAAACTCCACAATTTTTTTTTTTTACCTCTTCAAAACTCCAACTTTTTATTTTTTTTACCTCTTCAAAACTCCAACTTTTTTTTTTTTTTTTACCTCTTCAAAACTCTACAATTTTTTTTTTTTTTTTTTACCTCTTCAAAACTCCAACTTTTTTTTTTTTTTTTTTACCTCTTCAAAACTCCAACATTGATTTTTTGTTCCTTTTTTTACCTCTTCAAAACTCCACATTTTTTTTTATTTTTTTTTTTTACCTCTTCAAAACTCCAACTTTTTTTTTTTTTACCTCTTCAAAACTCCACAAATTTTTTATATTTTTTTTACCTCTTCAAAACTCCACAATTTTTTATTTATTTTTTTTACCTCTTCAAAACTCCAACATTGATTTTTTGTTCCTTTTTTTACCTCTTCAAAACTCCAAATTTTTTTTTTTTTTTTTACCTCTTCAAAACTCCAACTTTTTTTTTTTTTTTACCTCTTCAAAACTCTACAATTTTTTTTTTTTTTTTTTTACCTCTTCAAAACTCCAACTTTTTTTTTTTTTACCTCTTCAAAACTCCAACATTGATTTTTTGTTCCTTTTTTTACCTCTTCAAAACTCCAATTTTTTTTTTTTTTTTTTTTACCTCTTCAAAACTCAATTTTTTTTTTTTTTTACCTCTTCAAAACTCCAACTTTTTTTTTTTTTTACCTCTTCAAAACTCCACAATTTTTTATTTATTTTTTTTACCTCTTCAAAACTCCAACATTGAATTTTTGTTCCTTTTTTTACCTCTTCAAAACCCCACAATTTTTTTTATTTTTTTTTTTTACCTCTTCAAAACTCCAACTTTTTTTTTTTTTTACCTCTTCAAAACTCCAACATTGATTTTTTGTTCCTTTTTTACCTCTTCAAAACTCCAACTTTTTTTTTTTTTTTACCTCTTCAAAACTCCACAATTTTTTTTTTTTTACCTCTTCAAAACTCCAACTTTTTATTTTTTTTACCTCTTCAAAACTCCAACTTTTTTTTTTTTTTTACCTCTTCAAAACTCTACAATTTTTTTTTTTTTTTTTTTTACCTCTTCAAAACTCCAACTTTTTTTTTTTTTTTTTTACCTCTTCAAACTCCAACATTGATTTTTTGTTCCTTTTTTTACCTCTTCAAAACTCCACATTTTTTTTTATTTTTTTTTTTTACCTCTTCAAAACTCCAATTTTTTTTTTTTTACCTCTTCAAAACTCCAATTTTTTTTTTTTTACCTCTTCAAAACTCCAAATTTTTTTTTTTTTACCTCTTCAAAACTCCTAAATTTTTTTTTTTTTTTTTTTTACCTCTTCAAAACTCCAACTTTTTTTTTTTTTTACCTCTTCAAAACTCCACAATTTTTTTTATATTTTTTTTACCTCTTCAAAACTCCACAATTTTTTATTTATTTTTTTTTACCTCTTCAAAACTCCAACATTGATTTTTTGTTCCTTTTTTTACCTCTTCAAAACTCCACAATTTTTTTTATTTTTTTTTTTACCTCTTCAAAACTCCAACTTTTTTTTTTTTTTACCTCTTCAAAACTCCAACTTTTTTTTTTTTTTTTTACCTCTTCAAAACTCTACAATTTTTTTTTTTTTTTTTTTTACCTCTTCAAAACTCCAACTTTTTTTTTTTTTTACCTCTTCAAAACTCCAACATTGATTTTTTGTTCCTTTTTTTACATCTTCAAAACTCCAAATTTTTTTTTTTTTTTTTTTACCTCTTCAAAACTCAATTTTTTTTTTTTTTTTTTTACCTCTTCAAAACTCCAACTTTTTTTTTTTTTTACCTCTTCAAAACTCCACAAATTTTTTTATATTTTTTTTACCTCTTCAAAACTCCACAATTTTTATTTATTTTTTTTACCTCTTCAAAACTCCAACATTGATTTTTTGTTCCTTTTTTTACCTCTTCAAAACTCCACAATTTCTTTTATTTTTTTTTTTTACCTCTTCAAAACTCCAACTTTTTTTTTTTTTTACCTCTTCAAAACTCCAACATTGATTTTTTGTTCCTTTTTTTACCTCTTCAAAACTCCACAATTTTTTTTTTTTTTTTTTACCTCTTGAAAACTCCAACATTTTTTTTTTTTTTTACCTCTTCAAAACTCCAACATTGATTTTTTGTTCCTTTTTTTACCTCTTCAAAACTCCAACTTTTTTTTTTTTTTTACCTCTTCAAAACTCCAACTTTTTTTTTTTTTTTTTTACCTCTTCAAAAGTCCAACATTGATTTTTTGTTCCTTTTTTTACCTCTTCAAAACTCCACAATTTTTTTATTTTTTTTTTACCTCTTCAAAACTCCAACATTTTTTTTTTTTACCTCTTCAAAACTCCAATTTTTTTTTTTTTTACCTCTTCAAAACTCCACAAATTTTTTTATATTTTTTTTACCTCTTCAAAACTCCACAATTTTTTATTTATTTTTTTTACCTCTTCAAAACTCCAACATTGATTTTTTGTTCCTTTTTTTACCTCTTCAAAACTCCACAATTTTTTTTTTTTTTTTTTTTTTACCTCTTCAAAACTCCAACTTTTTTTTTTTTTTACCTCTTCAAAACTCCAACATTGATTTTTTGTTCCTTTTTTTACCTCTTCAAAACTCCAAATTTTTTTTTTTTTTTTTTTACCTCTTCAAAACTCTAAATTTTTTTTTTTTTTTTTTACCTCTTCAAAACTCCAAAATTTTTTTTTTTTTTTACCTCTTCAAAACTCCACAATTTTTTTTTTTTTTTTTTTTACCTATTCAAAACTCCAACATTGATTTTTTGTTCCTTTTTTTACCTCTTCAAAACTCCAACTTTTTTTTTTTTTTTTACCTCTTCAAAACTCCTAAATGTATTTATTTATTTTTTACCTCTTCAAAACTCCTAAATGTATTTATTTATTTTTTACCTCTTCAAAACTCCTAAATTTTTTTTTTTTTTTTTTTCCTCTTCAAAACTCCAACTTTTTTTTTTTTTTACCTCTTCAAAACTCCAACTTTTTTTTTTTTTTTTTTTACCTCTTCAAAACTCCAACATTGATTTTTTGTTCATTTTTTTACCTCTTCAAAACTCCACAATTTTTTTTTTTTTTTTTTTTACCTCTTCAAAACTCCATTTTTTTTTTTTTTACCTCTTCAAAACTCCAATTTTTTTTTTTTTTACCTCTTCAAAACTCCTAAATTTTATTTATTTATTTTTTTTACCTCTTCAAAACTCCAACTTTTTTTTTTTTTTACCTCTTCAAAACTCCACAAATTTTTTTATATTTTTTTTACCTCTTCAAAACTCCACAATTTTTTTTTTTTCTTTTTTACCTGTTCAAAACTCCAACATTGATTTTTTGTTCCTTTTTTTACCTCTTCAAAACTCCAAATTTTTTTTTTTTTTTTACCTCTTCAAAACTCCAACTTTTTTTTTTTTTTTTTACCTCTTCAAAACTCCTAAATTTTTTTTTATTTTTTTTTACCTCTTCAAAACTCCACAAATTTTTTTATCTTTTTTTTACCTCTTCAAAACTCCACAATTTTTTATTTATTTTTTTTACCTCTTCAAAACTCCAACATTGATTTTTTGTTCCTTTTTTTACCTCTTCAAAACTCCACAATTTTTTTTTTTTTTTTTTTTACCTCTTCAAAACTCCAACTTTTTTTTTTTTTTACCTCTTCAAAACTCCAACATTGATTTTTTGTTCCTTTTTTTACCTCTTCAAAACTCCAAATTTTTTTTTTTTTTTTTTTACCTCTTCAAAACTCTAAATTTTTTTTTTTTTTTTTTACCTCTTCAAAACTCAAAAATATTTTTTTTTTTTACCTCTTCAAAACTCCACAATTTTTTTTTTTTTTTTTTTACCTATTCAAAACTCCAACATTGATTTTTTTGTTCCTTTTTTTACCTCTTCAAAACTCCAACTTTTTTTTTTTTTTTTACCTCTTCAAAACTCCTAAATGTATTTATTTATTTTTTACCTCTTCAAAACTCCTAAATTTTTTTTTTTTTTTTTTCCTCTTCAAAACTCCAACTTTTTTTTTTTTTTTTACCTATTCAAAACTCCTAAATTTTTTTTTTTTTTTTTTACCTATTCAAAACTCCTAAATTTTTTATTTTTTTTTACCTCTTCAAAACTCCAACATTGATTTTTTGTTGCTTTTTTACCTCTTCAAAACTCCAAATTTTTTTTTTTTTTTACCTCTTCAAAACTCCACAATTTTTTTTTTTTTTTTTTACCTATTCAATACTCCAACATTGATTTTTTGTTCCTTTTTTTACCTCTTCAAAACTCCAACTTTTTTTTTTTTTTTGACCTCTTCAAAACTCAATTTTTTTTTTTTACCTATTCAAAACTCCTAAATTTTTTTTAATTTTTTTTTTTACCTCTTCAAAACTCAATTTTTTTTTTAATTTTTTTTTACCTCTTCAAACTCAATTTTTTTTTTTTACCTATTCAAAACTCCTAAATTTTTTTTTATTTTTTTTACCTCTTCAAAACTCCAACATTGATTTTTTGTTCCTTTTTTTACCTCTTCAAAACTCCAACTTTTTTTTTTTTTTTTTACCTCTTCAAAACTCCAACTTTTTTTTTTTTTTACCTCTTCAAAACTCCAACATTGATTTTTTGTTCCTTTTTTTACCTCTTCAAAACTCCAACTTTTTTTTTTTTTTACCTCTTCAAAACTCAATTTTTTTTAATTTTTTTTTACCTCTTCAAAACTCCAACTTTTTTTTTTTTTTTACCTCTTCAAAACTCCACAATTTTTTTTTTTTTACCTCTTCAAAACTCCAACTTTTTATTTTTTTTACCTCTTCAAAACTCCAACTTTTTTTTTTTTTTTTACCTCTTCAAAACTCTACAATTTTTTTTTTTTTTTTTTTACCTCTTCAAAACTCCAACTTTTTTTTTTTTTTTTTTACCTCTTCAAAACTCCAACATTGATTTTTTGTTCCTTTTTTTACCTCTTCAAAACTCCACAATTTTTTTTATTTTTTTTTTTTACCTCTTCAAAACTCCAACTTTTTTTTTTTTTTACCTCTTCAAAACTCCAATTTTTTTTTTTTTTTACCTCTTCAAAACTCCAATTTTTTTTTTTTTTACCTCTTCAAAACTCCTAAATTTTTTTTTTTTTTTTTTTACCTCTTCAAAACTCCAACTTTTTTTTTTTTTTACCTCTTCAAAACTCCACAAATTTTTTTATATTTTTTTTACCTCTTCAAAACTCCACAATTTTTTATTTATTTTTTTTACCTCTTCAAAACTCCAACATTGATTTTTTGTTCCTTTTTTTACCTCTTCAAAACTCCACAATTTTTTTTTTTTTTTTTTTTACCTCTTCAAAACTCCAACATTGATTTTTTGTTCCTTTTTTTACCTCTTCAAAACTCCACAATTTTTTTTTTTTTTTTTTTCCTCTTCAAAACTCCAAATTTTTTTTTTTTTTTTTTTACCTCTTCAAAACTCCAACATTGATTTTTTGTTCCTTTTTTTACCTCTTCAAAACTCCACAATTTTTTTTTTTTTTTTCCTCTTCAAAACTCCAAATTTTTTTTTTTTTGTTTTCTCTTCAAAACTCTACAATTTTTTTTTTTTTTTTTTTTTTACCTTTTCAAAACTCCAACATTTTTTTTTTTAACCTCTTCAAAACTCCAACATTGATTTTTTGTTCCTTTTTTACCTCTTCAAAACTCCACAATTTTTTTTATATTTTTTTTTTACCTCTTCAAAACTTCAACTTTTTTTTTTTTTTTTTACCTCTTCAAAACTCCACAATTTTTTTTTTTTTTTACCTCTTCAAAACTCTTTTTTTTTTTTTTTTACCTCTTCAAAACTCCAACATTGATTTTTTGTTCCTTTTTTTACCTATTCAAAACTCCACAATTTTTTTTTTTTTTTTTCCTCTTCAAAACTCCAAATTTTTTTTTTTTTTTTTTTTCTCTTCAAAACTCCAACTTTTTTTTTTTTTTTTACCTCTTCAAAACTCCAATTTTTTTTTTTTTTACCTCTTCAAAACTCCACAATTTTTTTTATTTTTTTTTTTACCTCTTCAAAACTCCAATTTTTCTTTTTTTTTTTTTTACCTCTTCAAAACTCCAATTTTTTTTTTTTTTTTTACCTCTTCAAAACTCCAACTTTTTTTTTTTTTACCTCTTCAAAACTCCACATTTTTTTTTTTTTTTTACCTCTTCAAAACTCCAACTTTTTTTTTTTTTTACCTCTTCAAAACTCCACATTTTTTTTTTTTTTTACCTCTTCAAAACTCCTAAATTTTTTTTTTTTTTTTTAACCTCTTCAAAACTCCAACATTGATTTTTTGTTCCTTTTTTACCTCTTCAAAACTCCACAATTTTTTTTATATTTTTTTTTACCTCTTCAAAACTCCAACTTATTTTTTTTTACCTCTTCAAAACTCCACAATTTTTTTTTTTTTTTTACCTCTTCAAAACTCCAACATTGATTTTTTGTTCCTTTTTTACCTATTCAAAACTCCACAATTTTTTTTTTTTTTTTTTCCTCTTCAAAACTCCAAATTTTTTTTTTTTTTTTTTTTCTCTTCAAAACTCCAACTTTTTTTTTTTTTTTTACCTCTTCAAAACTCCAACTTTTTTTTTTTTTTACCTCTTCAAAACTCCACAATTTTTTTTTTTTTTTTTCCTCTTCAAAACTCCAAATTTTTTTTTTTTTTTTTTTCTCTTCAAAACTCCAACTTTTTTTTTTTTTTTTTACCTCTTCAAAACTCTACAATTTTTTTTTTTTTTTTTTTTACCTCTTCAAAACTCCAACATTGATTTTTTGTTCCTTTTTTTACCTCTTCAAAACTCCAACTATTTATCTTTTTTTACCTCTTCAAAACTCTACAATTTTTTTTTTTTTTTTTTTTACCTCTTCAAAACTCCAACTTTTTTTTTTTTTTACCTCTTCAAAACTCCAACATTGATTTTTTGTTCCTTTTTTTACATCTTCAAAACTCCAAATTTTTTTTTTTTTTTTTTTACCTCTTCAAAACTCAATTTTTTTTTTTTTTTTTTTACCTCTTCAAAACTCCAACTTTTTTTTTTTTTTACCTCTTCAAAACTCCACAAATTTTTTTATATTTTTTTTACCTCTTCAAAACTCCACAATTTTTTATTTATTTTTTTTACCTCTTCAAAACTCCAACATTGATTTTTTGTTCCTTTTTTTACCTCTTCAAAACTCCACAATTTCTTTTATTTTTTTTTTTTACCTCTTCAAAACTCCAACTTTTTTTTTTTTTTACCTCTTCAAAACTCCAACATTGATTTTTTGTTCCTTTTTTTACCTCTTCAAAACTCCACAATTTTTTTTTTTTTTTTTACCTCTTGAAAACTCCAACATTTTTTTTTTTTTTACCTCTTCAAAACTCCAACATTGATTTTTTGTTCCTTTTTTTACCTCTTCAAAACTCCAACTTTTTTTTTTTTTTTACCTCTTCAAAACTCCAACTTTTTTTTTTTTTTTTTTTACCTCTTCAAAACTCCAACATTGATTTTTTGTTCCTTTTTTTACCTCTTCAAAACTCCACAAATTTTTTTTATTTTTTTTTTACCTCTTCAAAACTCCAACATTTTTTTTTTTTTACCTCTTCAAAACTCCATTTTTTTTTTTTTTTACCTCTTCAAAACTCCACAAATTTTTTTATATTTTTTTTACCTCTTCAAAACTCCACAATTTTTTATTTATTTTTTTTACCTCTTCAAAACTCCAACATTGATTTTTTGTTCCTTTTTTTACCTCTTCAAAACTCCACAATTTTTTTTATTTTTTTTTTTTCACCTCTTCAAAACTCCAACTTTTTTTTTTTTTTTACCTCTTCAAAACTCCAACATTGATTTTTTGTTCCTTTTTTTACCTCTTCAAAACTCCAAATTTTTTTTTTTTTTTTTTTTACCTCTTCAAAACTCTAAATTTTTTTTTTTTTTTTTTTACCTCTTCAAAACTCCAACATTTTTTTTTTTTTTTACCTCTTCAAAACTCCACAATTTTTTTTTTTTTTTTTTTTTACCTATTCAAAACTCCAACATTGATTTTTTGTTCCTTTTTTTACCTCTTCAAAACTCCAACTTTTTTTTTTTTTTTTTACCTCTTCAAAACTCCTAAATGTATTTATTTATTTTTTACCTCTTCAAAACTCCTAAATTTTTTTTTTTTTTTTTTTCCTCTTCAAAACTCCAACTTTTTTTTTTTTTTACCTCTTCAAAACTCCAACTTTTTTTTTTTTTTTTTTTACCTCTTCAAAACTCCAACATTGATTTTTTGTTCATTTTTTTACCTCTTCAAAACTCCACAATTTTTTTTTTTTTTTTTTTTTACCTCTTCAAAACTCCATTTTTTTTTTTTTTACCTCTTCAAAACTCCAATTTTTTTTTTTTTTACCTCTTCAAAACTCCTAAATTTTATTTATTTATTTTTTTTACCTCTTCAAAACTCCAACTTTTTTTTTTTTTACCTCTTCAAAACTCCACAAATTTTTTTATATTTTTTTTACCTCTTCAAAACTCCACAATTTTTTTTTTTTTTTTTTTTACCTCTTCAAAACTCCAACATTGATTTTTTGTTCCTTTTTTTACCTCTTCAAAACTCCAAATTTTTTTTTTTTTTTTTTACCTCTTCAAAACTCCAACTTTTTTTTTTTTTTTTTTACCTCTTCAAAACTCCTAAATTTTTTTTTATTTTTTTTTACCTCTTCAAAACTCCACAATTTTTTTTATATTTTTTTTACCTCTTCAAAACTCCAACATTTTTTTTTTTTTTTACCTCTTCAAAACTCCACAATTTTTTTTTTTTTTTTTTTTTACCTATTCAAAACTCCAACATTGATTTTTTGTTCCTTTTTTTACCTCTTCAAAACTCCAACTTTTTTTTTTTTTTTTACCTCTTCAAAACTCCTAAATGTATTTATTTATTTTTTACCTCTTCAAAACTCCTAAATTTTTTTTTTTTTTTTTTCCTCTTCAAAACTCCAACTTTTTTTTTTTTTACCTCTTCAAAACTCCAACTTTTTTTTTTTTTTTTTTACCTCTTCAAAACTCCAACATTGATTTTTTGTTCATTTTTTTACCTCTTCAAAACTCCACAATTTTTTTTTTTTTTTTTTTTTACCTCTTCAAAACTCCATTTTTTTTTTTTTTTACCTCTTCAAAACTCCAATTTTTTTTTTTTTTACCTCTTCAAAACTCCTAAATTTTATTTATTTATTTTTTTTACCTCTTCAAAACTCCAACTTTTTTTTTTTTTTACCTCTTCAAAACTCCACAAATTTTTTTATATTTTTTTTACCTCTTCAAAACTCCACAATTTTTTTTTTTTTTTTTTACCTCTTCAAAACTCCAACATTGATTTTTTGTTCCTTTTTTTACCTCTTCAAAACTCCAAATTTTTTTTTTTTTTTTTACCTCTTCAAAACTCCAACTTTTTTTTTTTTTTTTTACCTCTTCAAAACTCCTAAATTTTTTTTTATTTTTTTTTACCTCTTCAAAACTCCACAATTTTTTTTATATTTTTTTTACCTCTTCAAAACTCCACAATTTTTTATTTATTTTTTTTACCTCTTCAAAACTCCAACATTGATTTTTTGTTCCTTTTTTTACCTCTTCAAAACTCCACAATTTTTTTTTTTTTTTTTTTTACCTCTTCAAAACTCCAACTTTTTTTTTTTTTTACCTCTTCAAAACTCCAACATTGATTTTTTGTTCCTTTTTTTACCTCTTCAAAACTCCAAATTTTTTTTTTTTTTTTTTACCTCTTCAAAACTCTAAATTTTTTTTTTTTTTTTTTTACCTCTTCAAAACTCAAAAATATTTTTTTTTTTTACCTCTTCAAAACTCCACAATTTTTTTTTTTTTTTTTTTACCTATTCAAAACTCCAACATTGATTTTTTGTTCCTTTTTTTACCTCTTCAAAACTCCAACTTTTTTTTTTTTTTTTACCTCTTCAAAACTCCTAAATGTATTTATTTATTTTTTACCTCTTCAAAACTCCTAAATTTTTTTTTTTTTTTTTTCCTCTTCAAAACTCCAACTTTTTTTTTTTTTTTTTTACCTATTCAAAACTCCTAAATTTTTTTTTTTTTTTTTACCTATTCAAAACTCCTAAATTTTTTATTTTTTTTTACCTCTTCAAAACTCCAACATTGATTTTTTGTTGCTTTTTTTACCTCTTCAAAACTCCAAATTTTTTTTTTTTTTTACCTCTTCAAAACTCCACAATTTTTTTTTTTTTTTTTTTACCTATTCAATACTCCAACATTGATTTTTTGTTCCTTTTTTTACCTCTTCAAAACTCCAACTTTTTTTTTTTTTTTTACCTCTTCAAAACTCCACAATTTTTTTTTTTTTTTTTTTTTTGACCTCTTCAAAACTCAATTTTTTTTTTTTACCTATTCAAAACTCCTACATTTTTTTTAATTTTTTTTTTTACCTCTTCAAAACTCAATTTTTTTTAAAATTTTTTTTTACCTCTTCAAAACTCAATTTTTTTTTTTTACCTATTCAAAACTCCTAAATTTTTTTTTATTTTTTTTTACCTCTTCAAAACTCCAACATTGATTTTTTGTTCCTTTTTTTACCTCTTCAAAACTCCAACTTTTTTTTTTTTTTTTACCTCTTCAAAACTCCAACATTGATTTTTTGTTCCTTTTTTTTCCTCTTCAAAACTCCACAATTTTTTTTTTTTTTTTTTTTTACCTCTTCAAAACTCCAACATTTTTTTTTTTTTACCTCTTCAAAACTCCAATTTTTTTTTTTTTTTACCTCTTCAAAACTCCAAAATTTTTTTTTTTTACCTCTTCAAAACTCCTAAATTTTTTTTTTTTTTTTTTTACCTCTTCAAAACTCCACAAATTTTTTTATATTTTTTTTACCTCTTCAAAACTCCACAATTTTTTATTTTTTTTACCTCTTCAAAACTCCAACATTGATTTTTTGTTTCTTTTTTTACCTCTTCAAAACTCCACAATTTTTTTTATTTTTTTTTTTTACCTCTTCAAAACTCCAACTTTTTTTTTTTTTACCTCTTCAAAACTCCAACATTGATTTTTTGTTCCTTTTTTTACCTCTTCAAAACTCCAAATTTTTTTTTTTTTTTTTTTACCTCTTCAAAACTCTAAATTTTTTTTTTTTTTTTTTACCTCTTCAAAACTCCAAAATTTTTTTTTTTTTTTACCTCTTCAAAACTCCACAATTTTTTTTTTTTTTTTTTTTACCTATTCAAAACTCCAACATTGATTTTTTGTTCCTTTTTTTACCTCTTCAAAACTCCAACTTTTTTTTTTTTTTTACCTCTTCAAAACTCCTAAATGTATTTATTTATTTTTTACCTCTTCAAAACTCCTAAATTTTTTTTTTTTTTTTTTTCCTCTTCAAAACTCCAACTTTTTTTTTTTTTTACCTCTTCAAAACTCCAACTTTTTTTTTTTTTTACCTCTTCAAAACTCCAATTTTTTTTTTTTTTTTTTTACCTCTTCAAAACTCCAACTTTTTTTTTTTTTTACCTCTTCAAAACTCCACAAATTTTTTTATATTTTTTTTACCTCTTCAAAACTCCACAATTTTTTATTTATTTTTTTTACCTCTTCAAAACTCCAACATTGATTTTTTGTTCCTTTTTTTACCTCTTCAAAACTCCAACTTTTTTTTTTTTTTACCTCTTCAAAACTCCAACATTGATTTTTTGTTCCTTTTTTTACCTCTTCAAAACTCCAATTTTTTTTTTTTTTTTTTTTACCTCTTCAAAACTCAATTTTTTTTTTTTTTTACCTCTTCAAAACTCCAACTTTTTTTTTTTTTTACCTCTTCAAAACTCCACAATTTTTTATTTATTTTTTTTACCTCTTCAAAACTCCAACATTGAATTTTTGTTCCTTTTTTTACCTCTTCAAAACCCCACAATTTTTTTTATTTTTTTTTTTTACCTCTTCAAAACTCCAACTTTTTTTTTTTTTTACCTCTTCAAAACTCAATTTTTTTTAATTTTTTTTTACCTCTTCAAAACTCCAACTTTTTTTTTTTTTTTACCTCTTCAAAACTCCAACTTTTTATTTTTTTTACCTCTTCAAAACTCCAACTTTTTTTTTTTTTTTTACCTCTTCAAAACTCTACAATTTTTTTTTTTTTTTTTTTACCTCTTCAAAACTCCAACATTGATTTTTTGTTCCTTTTTTTACCTCTTCAAAACTCCACAATTTTTTTTTTTTTTTTTTTTTACCTCTTCAAAACTCCAACTTTTTTTTTTTTTTACCTCTTCAAAACTCCAATTTTTTTTTTTTTTTACCTCTTCAAAACTCCAAATTTTTTTTTTTTTACCTCTTCAAAACTCCTAAATTTTTTTTTTTTTTTTTTTACCTCTTCAAAACTCCAACTTTTTTTTTTTTTACCTCTTCAAAACTCCACAAATTTTTTTATATTTTTTTTACCTCTTCAAAACTCCACAATTTTTTATTTATTTTTTTTACCTCTTCAAAACTCCAACATTGATTTTTTGTTCCTTTTTTTACCTCTTCAAAACTCCACAATTTTTTTTATTTTTTTTTTTTACCTCTTCAAAACTCCAACTTTTTTTATTTTTTTTACCTCTTCAAAACTCCAACATTGATTTTTTGTTTCTTTTTTTACCTCTTCAAAACTCCACAATTTTTTTTATTTATTTTTTTTACCTCTTCAAAACTCCAACTTTTTTTTTTTTTTACCTCTTCAAAACTCCAACATTGATTTTTTGTTCCTTTTTTTACCTCTTCAAAACTCCAAATTTTTTTTTTTTTTTTTTTTACCTCTTCAAAACTCTAAATTTTTTTTTTTTTTTTTTTACCTCTTCAAAACTCCAAAATTTTTTTTTTTTTTTACCTCTTCAAAACTCCACAATTTTTTTTTTTTTTTTTTTACCTATTCAAAACTCCAACATTGATTTTTTGTTCCTTTTTTTACCTCTTCAAAACTCCAACTTTTTTTTTTTTTTTTACCTCTTCAAAACTCCTAAATGTATTTATTTATTTTTTACCTCTTCAAAACTCCTAAATTTTTTTTTTTTTTTTTTTCCTCTTCAAAACTCCAACTTTTTTTTTTTTTTACCTCTTCAAAACTCCAACTTTTTTTTTTTTTTACCTCTTCAAAACTCCAATTTTTTTTTTTTTTTTTTTTACCTCTTCAAAACTCCAACTTTTTTTTTTTTTTACCTCTTCAAAACTCCACAAATTTTTTTATATTTTTTTTACCTCTTCAAAACTCCACAATTTTTTATTTATTTTTTTTACCTCTTCAAAACTCCAACATTGATTTTTTGTTCCTTTTTTTACCTCTTCAAAACTCCAACTTTTTTTTTTTTTTACCTCTTCAAAACTCCAACATTGATTTTTTGTTCCTTTTTTTACCTCTTCAAAACTCCAATTTTTTTTTTTTTTTTTTTTACCTCTTCAAAACTCAATTTTTTTTTTTTTTTACCTCTTCAAAACTCCAACTTTTTTTTTTTTTTACCTCTTCAAAACTCCACAATTTTTTATTTATTTTTTTTACCTCTTCAAAACTCCAACATTGAATTTTTGTTCCTTTTTTTACCTCTTCAAAACCCCACAATTTTTTTTATTTTTTTTTTTTACCTCTTCAAAACTCCAACTTTTTTTTTTTTTTACCTCTTCAAAACTCCAACATTGATTTTTTGTTCCTTTTTTTACCTCTTCAAAACTCCAACTTTTTTTTTTTTTTACCTCTTCAAAACTCAATTTTTTTTAATTTTTTTTTACCTCTTCAAAACTCCAACTTTTTTTTTTTTTTTACCTCTTCAAAACTCCAACTTTTTATTTTTTTTACCTCTTCAAAACTCCAACTTTTTTTTTTTTTTTTACCTCTTCAAAACTCTACAATTTTTTTTTTTACCTCTTCAAAACTCAATTTTTTTTTAAATTTTTTTTTTACCTCTTCAAAACTCAATTTTTTTTTTTTACCTATTCAAAACTCCTAAATTTTTTTTTATTTTTTTTTACCTCTTCAAAACTCCAACATTGATTTTTTGTTCCTTTTTTTACCTCTTCAAAACTCCAACTTTTTTTTTTTTTTTTACCTCTTCAAAACTCCAACATTGATTTTTTGTTCCTTTTTTTACCTCTTCAAAACTCCAAATTTTTTTTTTTTTTTTACCTCTTCAAAACTCCAACTTTTTTTTTTTTTTTTACCTCTTCAAAACTCCTAAATTTTTTTTTATTTTTTTTTACCTCTTCAAAACTCCACAAATTTTTTTATATTTTTTTTACCTCTTCAAAACTCCACAATTTTTTATTTATTTTTTTTACCTCTTCAAAACTCCAACATTGATTTTTTGTTCCTTTTTTTACCTCTTCAAAACTCCACAATTTTTTTTTTTTTTTTTTTTACCTCTTCAAAACTCCAACTTTTTTTTTTTTTTACCTCTTCAAAACTCCAACATTGATTTTTTGTTCCTTTTTTTACCTCTTCAAAACTCCAAATTTTTTTTTTTTTTTTTTTACCTCTTCAAAACTCTAAATTTTTTTTTTTTTTTTTTTACCTCTTCAAAACTCAAAAATATTTTTTTTTTTTACCTCTTCAAAACTCCACAATTTTTTTTTTTTTTTTTTTACCTATTCAAAACTCCAACATTGATTTTTTGTTCCTTTTTTTACCTCTTCAAAACTCCAACTTTTTTTTTTTTTTTTACCTCTTCAAAACTCCACAATTTTTTTTTTTTTTTTTTTTTGACCTCTTCAAAACTCAATTTTTTTTTTTTTACCTATTCAAAACTCCTAAATTTTTTTTAATTTTTTTTTTTACCTCTTCAAAACTCAATTTTTTTTTAAATTTTTTTTTTACCTCTTCAAAACTCAATTTTTTTTTTTTACCTATTCAAAACTCCTAAATTTTTTTTTATTTTTTTTTACCTCTTCAAAACTCCAACATTGATTTTTTGTTCCTTTTTTTACCTCTTCAAAACTCCAACTTTTTTTTTTTTTTTTACCTCTTCAAAACTCCAACATTGATTTTTTGTTCCTTTTTTTTCCTCTTCAAAACTCCACAATTTTTTTTATTTATTTTTTTTACCTCTTCAAAACTCCATTTTTTTTTTTTTACCTCTTCAAAACTCTTTTTTTTTTTTTTTTTACCTCTTCAAAACTCCAACATTGATTTTTTGTTCCTTTTTTTACCTCTTCAAAACTCCAACTTTTTTTTTTTTTTTACCTCTTCAAAACTCCTAAATGTATTTATTTATTTTTTACCTCTTCAAAACTCCTAAATTTTTTTTTTTTTTTTTTCCTCTTCAAAACTCCAACTTTTTTTTTTTTTTACCTCTTCAAAACTCCAACTTTTTTTTTTTTTTTTTACCTCTTCAAAACTCCAACATTGATTTTTTGTTCCTTTTTTTACCTCTTCAAAACTCCACAATTTTTTTTTTTTTTTTTTTACCTCTTCAAAACTCCAACTTTTTTTTTTTTTTACCTCTTCAAAACTCCACATTTTTTTTTTTTTTTTTTTTTACCTATTCAAAACTCCAACATTGATTTTTTGTTCCTTTTTTTACCTCTTCAAAACTCCAACTTTTTTTTTTTTTACCTCTTCAAAACTCCTAAATGTATTTATTTATTTTTTACCTCTTCAAAACTCCTAAATTTTTTTTTTTTTTTTTCCTCTTCAAAACTCCAACTTTTTTTTTTTTTACCTCTTCAAAACTCCAACTTTTTTTTTTTTTTTTTTACCTCTTCAAAACTCCAACATTGATTTTTTGTTCCTTTTTTTACCTCTTCAAAACTCCACAATTTTTTTTTTTTTTTTTTTTTACCTCTTCAAAACTCCATTTTTTTTTTTTTTACCTCTTCAAAACTCCTAAATTTTTTTTTTTTTTTTTTTTACCTCTTCAAAACTCCAACTTTTTTTTTTTTTACCTCTTCAAAACTCCACAAATTTTTTTATATTTTTTTTACCTCTTCAAAACTCCAAATTTTTTTTTTTTTTTTTTTACCTCTTCAAAACTCAATTTTTTTTTTTTTTTTTTACCTCTTCAAAACTCCAACTTTTTTTTTTTTTTACCTCTTCAAAACTCCACAATTTTTTATTTATTTTTTTTACCTCTTCAAAACTCCAACATTGATTTTTTGTTCCTTTTTTTACCTCTTCAAAACTCCAATTTTTTTTTTTTTTTACCTCTTCAAAACTCCTAAATTTTTTTTTTTTTTTTTTTTTACCTCTTCAAAACTCCAACTTTTTTTTTTTTTTACCTCTTCAAAACTCCACATTTTTTTTTTTTTTTTTTTTTACCTATTCAAAACTCCAACATTGATTTTTTGTTCCTTTTTTTACCTCTTCAAAACTCCAACTTTTTTTTTTTTTTTACCTCTTCAAAACTCCTAAATGTATTTATTTATTTTTTACCTCTTCAAAACTCCTAAATTTTTTTTTTTTTTTTTTCCTCTTCAAAACTCCACCTTTTTTTTTTTTTTCCTCTTCAAAACTCCAACTTTTTTTTTTTTTTTTTTACCTCTTCAAAACTCCAACATTGATTTTTTGTTCCTTTTTTTACCTCTTCAAAACTCCACAATTTTTTTTTTTTTTTTTTTTTACCTCTTCAAAACTCCATTTTTTTTTTTTTACCTCTTCAAAACTCCAATTTTTTTTTTTTTACCTCTTCAAAACTCCTAAATTTTTTTTTTTTTTTTTTTTACCTCTTCAAAACTCCTAAATTTTTTTTTTTTTTTTTTACCTCTTCAAAACTCCACAATTTTTTTTTTTTTTTACCTCTTCAAAACTCCTAAATTTTTTATTTTTTTTTACCTCTTCAAAACTCCACAATTTTTTTTTTTTTTTTTTACCTCTTCAAAACTCCACAATTTTTTTTTTTTTTAACCTATTCAAAACTCCTAATTTTTTTTATTTTTTTTTTACCTCTTCAAAACTCCAACATTGATTTTTTGTTCCTTTTTTTACCTCTTCAAAACTCCAACTTTTTTTTTTTTTTACCTCTTCAAAACTCTTTTTTTTTTTTTTTTTTACCTCTTCAAAACTCCAACTTTTTTTTATTTTTTTTTTTACCTCTTCAAAACTCCACAATTAATTTTTTTTTTTTTACCTATTCAAAACTCCTAAATTTTTTTTTTTTTTTTTTACCTCTTCAAAACTCCAACATTGATTTTTTGTTCCTTTTTTTACCTCTTCAAAACTCAATTTTTTTTTTTTTTTTACCTCTTCAAAACTCCACACATTTTTTTATTTTTTTTTTTTACCTCTTCAAAACTCCAACTTTTTTTTTTTTTTTTTTTACCTCTTCAAAACTCCACAAATTTTTTTATTTATTTTTTTTACCTCTTCAAAACTCCAACTTTTTTTTTTTTTTTTTTTACCTCTTCAAAACTCCAACATTGATTTTTTGTTCCTTTTTTTACCTCTTCAAAACTCCAACTTTTTTTTTTTTTTACCTCTTCAAAACACAAATTTTTTTTTTTTTTTTTTACCTCTTCAAAACTCAATTTTTTTTTTTTACCTATTAAAAACTCCTAAATTTTTTTTTTTTTTTTTTTTACCTCTTCAAAACTCCAACATTGATTTTTTGTTCCTTTTTTTACCTCTTGAAAACTCCAACTTTTTTTTTTTTTTTTACCTCTTCAAAACTCCACAATTTCTTTTTTTTTTTTTTACCTCTTCAAAACTCAATTTTTTTTTTTTTACCTCTTCAAAACTCCAACATTGATTTTTTGTTCCTTTTTTTACCTCTTCAAAACTCAATTTTTTTTTTTTTTTTACCTCTTCAAAACTCCAATTTTTTTTTTTTTTTTTACCTATTCAAAACTCCTAAATTTTTTTTTTTTTTTTTTACCTCTTCAAAACTCCAACATTGATTTTTTGTTGCTTTTTTTACCTCTTCAAAACTCCACAATTTTTTTTTTTTTTTACCTCTTCAAAACTCAATTTTATTTTTTTACCTCTTCAAAACTCCACAATTTATTTTTTTTTTTAGCTCTTCAAAACTCAATTTTTTTTTTTTTTTTTACCTCTTCAAAACTCCACATTTTTTTTTTTTTTTTTTTACCTCTTCAAAACTCCAACATTGATTTTTTGTTCCTTTTTTTACCTCTTCAAAACTCCAACTTTTTTTTTTTTTTTTACCTCTTCAAAACTCCAACATTGATTTTTTGTTCCTTTTTTTACCTCTTCAAAACTCCAACTTTTTTTTTTTTTTTTACCTCTTCAAAACTCCTAACTTTTTTCTTTTTTTTTACCTCTTCAAAACTCCACAATTTTTTTTTGTTTTTTTTTACCTCTTCAAAACTCCAACATTGATTTTTTGTTCCTTTTTTTACCTCTTCAAAACTCCAACTTTTTTTTTTTTTTTTACCTCTTCAAAACTCAATTTTTTTAATTTTTTTTTACCTCTTCAAAACTCCTAAATTTTTTTTTTTTTTTTTTTTACCTCTTCAAAACTCCACAATTTTTTTTTTTGTTTTACCTCTTCAAAACTCCTAAAT
The DNA here is from genome assembly GCF_982586985.1 of Callionymus lyra. Lineage (NCBI taxonomy): Eukaryota > Metazoa > Chordata > Actinopteri > Syngnathiformes > Callionymidae > Callionymus > Callionymus lyra. The sequence continues at coordinate 20,490 of NW_028258751.1, forward strand.
TTTTTTTTTTTTTTTACCTCTTCAAAACTCCACAAATTTTTTTATATTTTTTTTACCTCTTCAAAACTCCACAACTTTTTTTTTTTTTTTTACCTCTTCAAAACTCTACAATTTTTTTTTTTTTTTTCTACCTCTTCAAAACTCCAACTTTTTTTTTTTTTTACCTCTTCAAAACTCCAACATTGATTTTTTTGTTCCTTTTTTACCTCTTCAAAACTCCAAATTTTTTTTTTTTTTTTTTACCTCTTCAAAACTCAATTTTTTTTTTTTTTTTTTACCTCTTCAAAACTCCAACTTTTTTTTTTTTTTACCTCTTCAAAACTCCACAATTTTTTATTTATTTTTTTTAACCTCTTCAAAACTCCAACATTGATTTTTTGTTCATTTTTTACCTCTTCAAAACTCCACAATTTTTTTTTTTTTTTTTTTTACCTCTTCAAAACTCTACAATTTTTTTTTTTTTTTTTTTTTACCTCTTCAAAACTCCAACTTTTTTTTTTTTTTTTTTTACCTCTTCAAAACTCCAACATTGATTTTTTGTTCCTTTTTTTACCTCTTCAAAACTCCACAATTTTTTTTATTTTTTTTTTTTACCTCTTCAAAACTCCATTTTTTTTTTTTTACCTCTTCAAAACTCCAATTTTTTTTTTTTTTACCTCTTCAAAACTCCAACTTTTTTTTTTTTTTACCTCTTCAAAACTCCACAAATTTTTTTATATTTTTTTTACCTCTTCAAAACTCCACAATTTTTTATTTATTTTTTTTACCTCTTCAAAACTCCAACATTGATTTTTTGTTCCTTTTTTTACCTCTTCAAAACTCCAAATTTTTTTTTTTTTTTTTTACCTCTTCAAAACTCCAACTTTTTTTTTTTTTTTTACTTCTTCAAAACTCTACAATTTTTTTTTTTTTTTTTTTACCTCTTCAAAACTCCAACTTTTTTTTTTTTTTTACCTCTTCAAAACTCCAACATTGATTTTTTGTTCCTTTTTTTACCTCTTCAAAACTCCAAATTTTTTTTTTTTTTTTTACCTCTTCAAAACTCAATTTTTTTTTTTTTTTTTACCTCTTCAAAACTCCAACTTTTTTTTTTTTTTACCTCTTCAAAACTCCACAATTTTTTATTTATTTTTTTTACCTCTTCAAAACTCCAACATTGATTTTTTGTTCCTTTTTTTACCTCTTCAAAACTCCACAATTTTTTTTTTTTTTTTTTTTTACCTCTTCAAAACTCCAACTTTTTTTTTTTTTTACCTCTTCAAAACTCCAACATTGATTTTTTGTTCCTTTTTTTACCTCTTCAAAACTCCAACTTTTTTTTTTTTTTTACCTCTTCAAAACTCAATTTTTTTTTATTTTTTTTTACCTCTTCAAAACTCCAACTTTTTTTTTTTTTTTACCTCTTCAAAACTCCACAATTTTTTTTTTTTTTTTTTTTACCTCTTCAAAACTCCAACTTTTTATTTTTTTTACCTCTTCAAAACTCCAACTTTTTTTTTTTTTTTACCTCTTCAAAACTCTACAATTTTTTTTTTTTTTTTTTTTTACCTCTTCAAAACTCCAACATTGATTTTTTGTTCCTTTTTTTACCTCTTCAAAACTCCAACTTTTTTTTTTTTTTACCTCTTCAAAACTCAATTTTTTTTTATTTTTTTTTACCTCTTCAAAACTCCAACTTTTTTTTTTTTTTTACCTCTTCAAAACTCTACAATTTTTTTTTTTTTTTTTTTCTACCTCTTCAAAACTCCAACATTGATTTTTTGTTCCTTTTTTTACCTCTTCAAAACTCCACAATTTTTTTTTTTTTTTTTTTTTACCTCTTCAAAACTCCAACATTTTTTTTTTTTTTACCTCTTCAAAACTCCAATTTTTTTTTTTTTTTACCTCTTCAAAACTCCAAATTTTTTTTTTTTTACCTCTTCAAAACTCCTAAATTTTTTTTTTTTTTTTTTACCTCTTCAAAACTCCAACTTTTTTTTTTTTTTACCTCTTCAAAACTCCACAAATTTTTTTATATTTTTTTTACCTCTTCAAAACTCCACAATTTTTTATTTATTTTTTTTACCTCTTCAAAACTCCAACATTGATTTTTTGTTCCTTTTTTTACCTCTTCAAAACTCCACAATTTTTTTTATTTTTTTTTTTTACCTCTTCAAAACTCCAACTTTTTTTTTTTTTTACCTCTTCAAAACTCCAACTTTTTTTTTTTTTTTTTACCTCTTCAAAACTCTACAATTTTTTTTTTTTTTTTTTTACCTCTTCAAAACTCCAACTTTTTTTTTTTTTTACCTCTTCAAAACTCCAACATTGATTTTTTGTTCCTTTTTTTACATCTTCAAAACTCCAAATTTTTTTTTTTTTTTTTTTTACCTCTTCAAAACTCAACTTTTTTTTTTTTTTACCTCTTCAAAACTCCACAAATTTTTTTATATTTTTTTTACCTCTTCAAAACTCCACAATATTTTATTTATTTTTTTTACCTCTTCAAAACTCCAACATTGATTTTTTGTTCCTTTTTTTACCTCTTCAAAACTCCACAATTTCTTTTTTTTTTTTTTTTTACCTCTTCAAAACTCCACAATTTTTTTTTTTTTTTTTTTACCTCTTCAAAACTCCAACATTTTTTTTTTTTTACCTCTTCAAAACTCCAACATTGATTTTTTGTTCCTTTTTTTACCTCTTCAAAACTCCAACTTTTTTTTTTTTTTTACCTCTTCAAAACTCAATTTTTTTTTTTTTTTTTTACCTCTTCAAAACTCCAACTTTTTTTTTTTTTTTACCTCTTCAAAACTCCACAATTTTTTTTTTTTTTTTTTACCTCTTCAAAACTCCAACTTTTTTTTTTTTTTTTTTTACCTCTTCAAAACTCCAACATTGATTTTTTGTTCCTTTTTTTACCTCTTCAAAACTCCACAATTTTTTTTTTTTTTTTTTTTACCTCTTCAAAACTCCAACATTTTTTTTTTTTTTACCTCTTCAAAACTACAATTTTTTTTTTTTTTTACCTCTTCAAAACTCCAAATTTTTTTTTTTTTACCTCTTCAAAACTCCTAAATTTTTTTTTTTTTTTTTTACCTCTTCAAAACTCCACAAATTTTTTTATATTTTTTTTACCTCTTCAAAACTCCACAATTTTTTATTTATTTTTTTTACCTCTTCAAAACTCCAACATTGATTTTTTGTTCCTTTTTTTACCTCTTCAAAACTCCACAATTTTTTTTATTTTTTTTTTTTACCTCTTCAAAACTCCAACTTTTTTTTTTTTTTACCTCTTCAAAACTCCAACATTGATTTTTTGTTCCTTTTTTTACCTCTTCAAAACTCCAAATTTTTTTTTTTTTTTTTTTTTACCTCTTCAAAACTCTAAATTTTTTTTTTTTTTTTTTTACCTCTTCAAAACTCCAAAATTTTTTTTTTTTTTACCTCTTCAAAACTCAACAATTTTTTTTTTTTTTTTTTTTACCTATTCAAAACTCCAACATTGATTTTTTGTTCCTTTTTTTACCTCTTCAAAACTCCAACTTTTTTTTTTTTTTTTACCTCTTCAAAACTCCTAAATGTATTTATTTATTTTTTACCTCTTCAAAACTCCTAAATTTTTTTTTTTTTTTTTTCCTCTTCAAAACTCCAACTTTTTTTTTTTTTTTTTTTTACCTCTTCAAAACTCCAACATTGATTTTTTGTTCCTTTTTTTACCTCTTCAAAACTCCACAATTTTTTTTTTTTTTTTTTTTACCTCTTCAAAACTCAACTTTTTTTTTTTTTTACCTCTTCAAAACTCCACAAATTTTTTTATATTTTTTTTACCTCTTCAAAACTCCACAATTTTTTATTTATTTTTTTTACCTCTTCAAAACTCCAACATTGATTTTTTGTTCCTTTTTTTACCTCTTCAAAACTCCACAATTTCTTTTTTTTTTTTTTTTTACCTCTTCAAAACTCCACAATTTTTTTTTTTTTTTTTTACCTCTTCAAAACTCCAACATTTTTTTTTTTTTACCTCTTCAAAACTCCAACATTGATTTTTTGTTCCTTTTTTTACCTCTTCAAAACTCCAACTTTTTTTTTTTTTTTACCTCTTCAAAACTCCAACTTTTTTTTTTTTTTTTTTACCTCTTCAAAACTCCAACATTGATTTTTTGTTCCTTTTTTTACCTCTTCAAAACTCCACAATTTTTTTTTTTTTTTTTTTTTACCTCTTCAAAACTCCATTTTTTTTTTTTTACCTCTTCAAAACTCCAATTTTTTTTTTTTTACCTCTTCAAAACTCCTAAATTTTTTTTTTTTTTTTTTTTACCTCTTCAAAACTCCTAAATTTTTTTTTTTTTTTTTTACCTCTTCAAAACTCCACAATTTTTTTTTTTTTTACCTCTTCAAAACTCCTAAATTTTTTATTTTTTTTTACCTCTTCAAAACTCCACAATTTTTTTTTTTTTTTTTTACCTCTTCAAAACTCCACAATTTTTTTTTTTTTTAACCTATTCAAAACTCCTAATTTTTTTTATTTTTTTTTTACCTCTTCAAAACTCCAACATTGATTTTTTGTTCCTTTTTTTACCTCTTCAAAACTCCAACTTTTTTTTTTTTTTACCTCTTCAAAACTCTTTTTTTTTTTTTTTTTTACCTCTTCAAAACTCCAACTTTTTTTTATTTTTTTTTTTACCTCTTCAAAACTCCACAATTAATTTTTTTTTTTTTACCTATTCAAAACTCCTAAATTTTTTTTTTTTTTTTTTACCTCTTCAAAACTCCAACATTGATTTTTTGTTCCTTTTTTTACCTCTTCAAAACTCAATTTTTTTTTTTTTTTTACCTCTTCAAAACTCCACACATTTTTTTATTTTTTTTTTTTACCTCTTCAAAACTCCAACTTTTTTTTTTTTTTTTTTTACCTCTTCAAAACTCCACAAATTTTTTTATTTATTTTTTTTACCTCTTCAAAACTCCAACTTTTTTTTTTTTTTTTTTTACCTCTTCAAAACTCCAACATTGATTTTTTGTTCCTTTTTTTACCTCTTCAAAACTCCAACTTTTTTTTTTTTTTACCTCTTCAAAACACAAATTTTTTTTTTTTTTTTTTACCTCTTCAAAACTCAATTTTTTTTTTTTACCTATTAAAAACTCCTAAATTTTTTTTTTTTTTTTTTTTACCTCTTCAAAACTCCAACATTGATTTTTTGTTCCTTTTTTTACCTCTTGAAAACTCCAACTTTTTTTTTTTTTTTTACCTCTTCAAAACTCCACAATTTCTTTTTTTTTTTTTTACCTCTTCAAAACTCAATTTTTTTTTTTTTACCTCTTCAAAACTCCAACATTGATTTTTTGTTCCTTTTTTTACCTCTTCAAAACTCAATTTTTTTTTTTTTTTTACCTCTTCAAAACTCCAATTTTTTTTTTTTTTTTTACCTATTCAAAACTCCTAAATTTTTTTTTTTTTTTTTTACCTCTTCAAAACTCCAACATTGATTTTTTGTTGCTTTTTTTACCTCTTCAAAACTCCACAATTTTTTTTTTTTTTTACCTCTTCAAAACTCAATTTTATTTTTTTACCTCTTCAAAACTCCACAATTTATTTTTTTTTTTAGCTCTTCAAAACTCAATTTTTTTTTTTTTTTTTACCTCTTCAAAACTCCACATTTTTTTTTTTTTTTTTTTACCTCTTCAAAACTCCAACATTGATTTTTTGTTCCTTTTTTTACCTCTTCAAAACTCCAACTTTTTTTTTTTTTTTTACCTCTTCAAAACTCCAACATTGATTTTTTGTTCCTTTTTTTACCTCTTCAAAACTCCAACTTTTTTTTTTTTTTTTACCTCTTCAAAACTCCTAACTTTTTTCTTTTTTTTTACCTCTTCAAAACTCCACAATTTTTTTTTGTTTTTTTTTACCTCTTCAAAACTCCAACATTGATTTTTTGTTCCTTTTTTTACCTCTTCAAAACTCCAACTTTTTTTTTTTTTTTTACCTCTTCAAAACTCAATTTTTTTAATTTTTTTTTACCTCTTCAAAACTCCTAAATTTTTTTTTTTTTTTTTTTTACCTCTTCAAAACTCCACAATTTTTTTTTTTGTTTTACCTCTTCAAAACTCCTAAATTTTTTTTTTTTTTTTACCTCTTCAAAACTCCACAAATTTTTTTATATTTTTTTTACCTCTTCAAAACTCCACAACTTTTTTTTTTTTTTTTACCTCTTCAAAACTCTACAATTTTTTTTTTTTTTTTCTACCTCTTCAAAACTCCAACTTTTTTTTTTTTTTACCTCTTCAAAACTCCAACATTGATTTTTTTGTTCCTTTTTTACCTCTTCAAAACTCCAAATTTTTTTTTTTTTTTTTTACCTCTTCAAAACTCAATTTTTTTTTTTTTTTTTTACCTCTTCAAAACTCCAACTTTTTTTTTTTTTTACCTCTTCAAAACTCCACAATTTTTTATTTATTTTTTTTACCTCTTCAAAACTCCAACATTGATTTTTTGTTCATTTTTTACCTCTTCAAAACTCCACAATTTTTTTTTTTTTTTTTTTTACCTCTTCAAAACTCTACAATTTTTTTTTTTTTTTTTTTTACCTCTTCAAAACTCCAACTTTTTTTTTTTTTTTTTTTACCTCTTCAAAACTCCAACATTGATTTTTTGTTCCTTTTTTTACCTCTTCAAAACTCCACAATTTTTTTTATTTTTTTTTTTTACCTCTTCAAAACTCCATTTTTTTTTTTTTACCTCTTCAAAACTCCAATTTTTTTTTTTTTTACCTCTTCAAAACTCCAACTTTTTTTTTTTTTTACCTCTTCAAAACTCCACAAATTTTTTTATATTTTTTTTACCTCTTCAAAACTCCACAATTTTTTATTTATTTTTTTTACCTCTTCAAAACTCCAACATTGATTTTTTGTTCCTTTTTTTACCTCTTCAAAACTCCAAATTTTTTTTTTTTTTTTTTACCTCTTCAAAACTCCAACTTTTTTTTTTTTTTTTACTTCTTCAAAACTCTACAATTTTTTTTTTTTTTTTTTTACCTCTTCAAAACTCCAACTTTTTTTTTTTTTTACCTCTTCAAAACTCCAACATTGATTTTTTGTTCCTTTTTTTACCTCTTCAAAACTCCAAATTTTTTTTTTTTTTTTTACCTCTTCAAAACTCAATTTTTTTTTTTTTTTTTACCTCTTCAAAACTCCAACTTTTTTTTTTTTTTACCTCTTCAAAACTCCACAATTTTTTATTTATTTTTTTTACCTCTTCAAAACTCCAACATTGATTTTTTGTTCCTTTTTTTACCTCTTCAAAACTCCACAATTTTTTTTTTTTTTTTTTTTACCTCTTCAAAACTCCAACTTTTTTTTTTTTTTACCTCTTCAAAACTCCAACATTGATTTTTTGTTCCTTTTTTTACCTCTTCAAAACTCCAACTTTTTTTTTTTTTTTTACCTCTTCAAAACTCCTAACTTTTTTCTTTTTTTTTACCTCTTCAAAACTCCACAATTTTTTTTTGTTTTTTTTTACCTCTTCAAAACTCCAACATTGATTTTTTGTTCCTTTTTTTACCTCTTCAAAACTCCAACTTTTTTTTTTTTTTTTACCTCTTCAAAACTCAATTTTTTTAATTTTTTTTTACCTCTTCAAAACTCCTAAATTTTTTTTTTTTTTTTTTTTACCTCTTCAAAACTCCACAATTTTTTTTTTTGTTTTACCTCTTCAAAACTCCTAAATTTTTTTTTTTTTTTTACCTCTTCAAAACTCCACAAATTTTTTTATATTTTTTTTACCTCTTCAAAACTCCACAACTTTTTTTTTTTTTTTTACCTCTTCAAAACTCTACAATTTTTTTTTTTTTTTCTACCTCTTCAAAACTCCAACTTTTTTTTTTTTTTACCTCTTCAAAACTCCAACATTGATTTTTTTGTTCCTTTTTTACCTCTTCAAAACTCCAAATTTTTTTTTTTTTTTTTTTACCTCTTCAAAACTCAATTTTTTTTTTTTTTTTTTACCTCTTCAAAACTCCAACTTTTTTTTTTTTTTACCTCTTCAAAACTCCACAATTTTTTATTTATTTTTTTTACCTCTTCAAAACTCCAACATTGATTTTTTGTTCATTTTTTACCTCTTCAAAACTCCACAATTTTTTTTTTTTTTTTTTTTACCTCTTCAAAACTCTACAATTTTTTTTTTTTTTTTTTTTACCTCTTCAAAACTCCAACTTTTTTTTTTTTTTTTTTTACCTCTTCAAAACTCCAACATTGATTTTTTGTTCCTTTTTTTACCTCTTCAAAACTCCACAATTTTTTTTATTTTTTTTTTTTACCTCTTCAAAACTCCATTTTTTTTTTTTTACCTCTTCAAAACTCCAATTTTTTTTTTTTTTACCTCTTCAAAACTCCAACTTTTTTTTTTTTTTACCTCTTCAAAACTCCACAAATTTTTTTATATTTTTTTTACCTCTTCAAAACTCCACAATTTTTTATTTATTTTTTTTACCTCTTCAAAACTCCAACATTGATTTTTTGTTCCTTTTTTTACCTCTTCAAAACTCCAAATTTTTTTTTTTTTTTTTACCTCTTCAAAACTCCAACTTTTTTTTTTTTTTTTACTTCTTCAAAACTCTACAATTTTTTTTTTTTTTTTTTTACCTCTTCAAAACTCCAACTTTTTTTTTTTTTTACCTCTTCAAAACTCCAACATTGATTTTTTGTTCCTTTTTTTACCTCTTCAAAACTCCAAATTTTTTTTTTTTTTTTTACCTCTTCAAAACTCAATTTTTTTTTTTTTTTTTACCTCTTCAAAACTCCAACTTTTTTTTTTTTTTACCTCTTCAAAACTCCACAATTTTTTATTTATTTTTTTTACCTCTTCAAAACTCCAACATTGATTTTTTGTTCCTTTTTTTACCTCTTCAAAACTCCACAATTTTTTTTTTTTTTTTTTTTTACCTCTTCAAAACTCCAACTTTTTTTTTTTTTTACCTCTTCAAAACTCCAACATTGATTTTTTGTTCCTTTTTTTACCTCTTCAAAACTCCAACTTTTTTTTTTTTTTACCTCTTCAAAACTCAATTTTTTTTTATTTTTTTTTACCTCTTCAAAACTCCAACTTTTTTTTTTTTTTTACCTCTTCAAAACTCCAACTTTTTTTTTTTTTTACCTCTTCAAAACTCCACAATTTTTTTTTTTTTTTTTTTTTACCTCTTCAAAACTCCAACTTTTTATTTTTTTTACCTCTTCAAAACTCCAACTTTTTTTTTTTTTTACCTCTTCAAAACTCTACAATTTTTTTTTTTTTTTTTTTTTACCTCTTCAAAACTCCAACATTGATTTTTTGTTCCTTTTTTTACCTCTTCAAAACTCCAACTTTTTTTTTTTTTTACCTCTTCAAAACTCAATTTTTTTTTATTTTTTTTTACCTCTTCAAAACTCCAACTTTTTTTTTTTTTTTACCTCTTCAAAACTCTACAATTTTTTTTTTTTTTTTTTTCTACCTCTTCAAAACTCCAACATTGATTTTTTGTTCCTTTTTTTACCTCTTCAAAACTCCACAATTTTTTTTTTTTTTTTTTTTTACCTCTTCAAAACTCCAACATTTTTTTTTTTTTTACCTCTTCAAAACTCCAATTTTTTTTTTTTTTTACCTCTTCAAAACTCCAAATTTTTTTTTTTTTACCTCTTCAAAACTCCTAAATTTTTTTTTTTTTTTTTTTACCTCTTCAAAACTCCAACTTTTTTTTTTTTTACCTCTTCAAAACTCCACAAATTTTTTTATATTTTTTTTACCTCTTCAAAACTCCACAATTTTTTATTTATTTTTTTTACCTCTTCAAAACTCCAACATTGATTTTTTGTTCCTTTTTTTACCTCTTCAAAACTCCACAATTTTTTTTATTTTTTTTTTTTACCTCTTCAAAACTCCAACTTTTTTTTTTTTTTACCTCTTCAAAACTCCAACTTTTTTTTTTTTTTTTTACCTCTTCAAAACTCTACAATTTTTTTTTTTTTTTTTTTACCTCTTCAAAACTCCAACTTTTTTTTTTTTTTACCTCTTCAAAACTCCAACATTGATTTTTTGTTCCTTTTTTTACATCTTCAAAACTCCAAATTTTTTTTTTTTTTTTTTTTACCTCTTCAAAACTCAACTTTTTTTTTTTTTTACCTCTTCAAAACTCCACAAATTTTTTTATATTTTTTTTACCTCTTCAAAACTCCACAATATTTTATTTATTTTTTTTACCTCTTCAAAACTCCAACATTGATTTTTTGTTCCTTTTTTTACCTCTTCAAAACTCCACAATTTCTTTTTTTTTTTTTTTTTACCTCTTCAAAACTCCACAATTTTTTTTTTTTTTTTTTTACCTCTTCAAAACTCCAACATTTTTTTTTTTTTACCTCTTCAAAACTCCAACATTGATTTTTTGTTCCTTTTTTTACCTCTTCAAAACTCCAACTTTTTTTTTTTTTTTACCTCTTCAAAACTCAATTTTTTTTTTTTTTTTTTACCTCTTCAAAACTCCAACTTTTTTTTTTTTTTTACCTCTTCAAAACTCCACAATTTTTTTTTTTTTTTTTTACCTCTTCAAAACTCCAACTTTTTTTTTTTTTTTTTTTACCTCTTCAAAACTCCAACATTGATTTTTTGTTCCTTTTTTTACCTCTTCAAAACTCCACAATTTTTTTTTTTTTTTTTTTTACCTCTTCAAAACTCCAACATTTTTTTTTTTTTTACCTCTTCAAAACTACAATTTTTTTTTTTTTTTACCTCTTCAAAACTCCAAATTTTTTTTTTTTTACCTCTTCAAAACTCCTAAATTTTTTTTTTTTTTTTTTACCTCTTCAAAACTCCACAAATTTTTTTATATTTTTTTTACCTCTTCAAAACTCCACAATTTTTTATTTATTTTTTTTACCTCTTCAAAACTCCAACATTGATTTTTTGTTCCTTTTTTTACCTCTTCAAAACTCCACAATTTTTTTTATTTTTTTTTTTTACCTCTTCAAAACTCCAACTTTTTTTTTTTTTTACCTCTTCAAAACTCCAACATTGATTTTTTGTTCCTTTTTTTACCTCTTCAAAACTCCAAATTTTTTTTTTTTTTTTTTTTACCTCTTCAAAACTCTAAATTTTTTTTTTTTTTTTTTTACCTCTTCAAAACTCCAAAATTTTTTTTTTTTTTACCTCTTCAAAACTCAACAATTTTTTTTTTTTTTTTTTTACCTATTCAAAACTCCAACATTGATTTTTTGTTCCTTTTTTTACCTCTTCAAAACTCCAACTTTTTTTTTTTTTTTTACCTCTTCAAAACTCCTAAATGTATTTATTTATTTTTTACCTCTTCAAAACTCCTAAATTTTTTTTTTTTTTTTTTCCTCTTCAAAACTCCAACTTTTTTTTTTTTTTTTTTTTACCTCTTCAAAACTCCAACATTGATTTTTTGTTCCTTTTTTTACCTCTTCAAAACTCCACAATTTTTTTTTTTTTTTTTTTTACCTCTTCAAAACTCAACTTTTTTTTTTTTTTACCTCTTCAAAACTCCACAAATTTTTTTATATTTTTTTTACCTCTTCAAAACTCCACAATTTTTTATTTATTTTTTTTACCTCTTCAAAACTCCAACATTGATTTTTTGTTCCTTTTTTTACCTCTTCAAAACTCCACAATTTCTTTTTTTTTTTTTTTTTACCTCTTCAAAACTCCACAATTTTTTTTTTTTTTTTTTTTACCTCTTCAAAACTCCAACATTTTTTTTTTTTTACCTCTTCAAAACTCCAACATTGATTTTTTGTTCCTTTTTTTACCTCTTCAAAACTCCAACTTTTTTTTTTTTTTTACCTCTTCAAAACTCAATTTTTTTTTTTTTTTTTTACCTCTTCAAAACTCCAACTTTTTTTTTTTTTTTACCTCTTCAAAACTCCACAATTTTTTTTTATTTTTTTTTACCTCTTCAAAACTCCAACTTTTTTTTTTTTTTTTTTTTACCTCTTCAAAACTCCAACATTGATTTTTTGTTCCTTTTTTTACCTCTTCAAAACTCCACAATTTTTTTTTTTTTTTTTTTTACCTCTTCAAAACTCCAACATTTTTTTTTTTTTTACCTCTTCAAAACTACAATTTTTTTTTTTTTTACCTCTTCAAAACTCCAAATTTTTTTTTTTTTACCTCTTCAAAACTCCTAAATTTTTTTTTTTTTTTTTTACCTCTTCAAAACTCCACAAATTTTTTTATATTTTTTTTACCTCTTCAAAACTCCACAATTTTTTATTTATTTTTTTTACCTCTTCAAAACTCCAACATTGATTTTTTGTTCCTTTTTTTACCTCTTCAAAACTCCACAATTTTTTTTATTTTTTTTTTTTACCTCTTCAAAACTCCAACTTTTTTTTTTTTTTACCTCTTCAAAACTCCAACATTGATTTTTTGTTCCTTTTTTTACCTCTTCAAAACTCCAAATTTTTTTTTTTTTTTTTTTACCTCTTCAAAACTCTAAATTTTTTTTTTTTTTTTTTTACCTCTTCAAAACTCCAAAATTTTTTTTTTTTTTACCTCTTCAAAACTCAACAATTTTTTTTTTTTTTTTTTTTACCTATTCAAAACTCCAACATTGATTTTTTGTTCCTTTTTTTACCTCTTCAAAACTCCAACTTTTTTTTTTTTTTTTACCTCTTCAAAACTCCTAAATGTATTTATTTATTTTTTACCTCTTCAAAACTCCTAAATTTTTTTTTTTTTTTTTTTTCCTCTTCAAAACTCCAACTTTTTTTTTTTTTTACCTCTTCAAAACTCCAACTTTTTTTTTTTTTTTTTTTTACCTCTTCAAAACTCCAACATTGATTTTTTGTTCCTTTTTTTACCTCTTCAAAACTCCACAATTTTTTTTTTTTTTTTTTTTTACCTCTTCAAAACTCCAATTTTTTTTTTTTTTTACCTCTTCAAAACTCCTAAATTTTTTTTTTTTTTTTTTTTACCTCTTCAAAACTCCAACTTTTTTTTTTTTTTACCTCTTCAAAACTCCACAAATTTTTTTATATTTTTTTTACCTCTTCAAAACTCCACAATTTTTTATTTATTTTTTTTACCTCTTCAAAACTCCAACATTGATTTTTTGTTCCTTTTTTTACCTCTTCAAAACTCCAAATTTTTTTTTTTTTTTTACCTCTTCAAAACTCAATTTTTTTTTATTTTTTTTTACCTCTTCAAAACTCCAACTTTTTTTTTTTTTTTACCTCTTCAAAACTCCACAATTTTTTTTTTTTTTTTTTTTTTACCTCTTCAAAACTCCAACTTTTTATTTTTTTTACCTCTTCAAAACTCCAACTTTTTTTTTTTTTTTTACCTCTTCAAAACTCTACAATTTTTTTTTTTTTTTTTTTTACCTCTTCAAAACTCCAACTTTTTTTTTTTTTTTTTTTACCTCTTCAAAACTCTACAATTTTTTTTTTTTTTTTTTTTACCTCTTCAAAACTCCAACTATTTTTTTTTTTTACCTGTTCAAAACTCCAACATTGATTTTTTGTTCCTTTTTTTACATCTTCAAAACTCCAAATTTTTTTTTTTTTTTTTTTTTACCTCTTCAAAACTCAATTTTTTTTTTTTTTTTTTACCTCTTCAAAACTCCAACTTTTTTTTTTTTTACCTCTTCAAAACTCCACAAATTTTTTTTATATTTTTTTTACCTCTTCAAAACTCCAACATTGATTTTTTGTTCCTTTTTTTACCTCTTCAAAACTCCACAATTTCTTTTTTTTTTTTTTTTTACCTCTTCAAAACTCCAACATTGATTTTTTGTTCCTTTTTTTACCTCTTCAAAACTCAATTTTTTTTATTTTTTTTTACCTCTTCAAAACTCCAACATTTTTTTTTTTTTTACCTCTTCAAAACTCCAAATTTTTTTTTTTTTTTACCTCTTCAAAACTACAACTTTTTTTTTTTTTTTTTTTTACCTCTTCAAAACTCCAACATTGATTTTTTGTTCCTTTTTTTACCTCTTCAAAACTCAATTTTTTTTATTTTTTTTTACCTCTTCAAAACTCCAACATTTTTTTTTTTTTTACCTCTTCAAAACTCCAAATTTTTTTTTTTTTTTACCTCTTCAAAACTACAACTTTTTTTTTTTTTTACCTCTTCAAAACTCCAACTTTTTTTTTTTTTTTTTACCTCTTCAAAATTCCAACATTTTTTTTTTTTTTACCTCTTCAAAACTCCAACATTGATTTTTTGTTCCTTTTTTTACCTCTTCAAAACTCCAACTTTTTTTTTTTTTTTACCTCTTCAAAACTACAACTTTTTTTTTTTTTTACCTCTTCAAAACTCCAAATTTTTTTTTTTTTTTACCTCTTCAAAACTCAAATTTTTTTTTTTTTTTTTACCTCTTCAAAACTCCTAAATTTTTTATTTTTTTTTTACCTCTTCAAAACTACAACTTTTTTTTTTTTTTTACCTCTTCAAAACTCCAACTTTTTTTTTTTTTTACCTCTTCAAAACTCCAACTTTTTTTTTTTTTTTTTTTACCTCTTCAAAACTCCAACATTGATTTTTTGTTCCTTTTTTTACCTCTTCAAAACTCAATTTTTTTTTTTTTTTTTTACCTCTTCAAAACTCCAACATTTTTTTTTTTACCTCTTCAAAACTCAAATTTTTTTTTTTTTTTTTATCTCTTCAAAACTCCAACATTTTTTTTTTTTTTTACCTCTTCAAAACTCAAATTTTTTTTTTTTTTTTTTACCTCTTCAAAACTCCAACTTTTTTTTTTTTTTACCTCTTCAAAACTCCAACTTTTTTTTTTTTTTTTTTTACCTCTTCAAAACTCCAACATTGATTTTTTGTTCCTTTTTTTACCTCTTCAAAACTCAATTTTTTTTTTTTTTTTTTACCTCTTCAAAACTCCAACATTTTTTTTTTTTTTACCTCTTCAAAACTCCAACTTTTTTTTTTTTTTTTTTACCTCTTCAAAACTCCAACATTGATTTTTTGTTCCTTTTTTTACCTCTTCAAAACTCAATTTTTTTTATTTTTTTTTACCTCTTCAAAACTCCAACATTTTTTTTTTTTTTACCTCTTCAAAACTCCAAATTTTTTTTTTTTTTTACCTCTTCAAAACTACAACTTTTTTTTTTTTTTTTTTTACCTCTTCAAAACTCCAACATTGATTTTTTGTTCCTTTTTTTACCTCTTCAAAACTCAATTTTTTTTATTTTTTTTTACCTCTTCAAAACTCCAACATTTTTTTTTTTTTTACCTCTTCAAAACTCCAAATTTTTTTTTTTTTTTACCTCTTCAAAACTACAACTTTTTTTTTTTTTTACCTCTTCAAAACTCCAACTTTTTTTTTTTTTTTTTACCTCTTCAAAATTCCAACATTTTTTTTTTTTTTACCTCTTCAAAACTCCAACATTGATTTTTTGTTCCTTTTTTTACCTCTTCAAAACTCCAACTTTTTTTTTTTTTTTACCTCTTCAAAACTACAACTTTTTTTTTTTTTTACCTCTTCAAAACTCCAACTTTTTTTTTTTTTTTTTACCTCTTCAAAATTCCAACATTTTTTTTTTTTTTACCTCTTCAAAACTCCAACATTGATTTTTTGTTCCTTTTTTTACCTCTTCAAAACTCCACAATTTTTTTTTTTTTTTTTTTTACCTCTTCAAAACTCCAACATTGATTTTTTGTTCCTTTTTTTACCTCTTCAAAACTCAATTTTTTTTTTTTTTTTTTTACCTCTTCAAAACTCCAACATTGATTTTTTGTTCCTTTTTTTACCTCTTCAAAACTCCAATTTTTTTTTTTTTACCTCTTCAAAACTCCACAATTTTTTTTTTTTTTTTTTTTTACCTCTTCAAAACTCCAACTTTTTTTTTTTTTACCTCTTCAAAACTCCAACTTTTTTTTTTTTTTTTTTACCTCTTCAAAACTCCAACATTTTTTTTTTTTTACCTCTTCAAAACTCCAACATTGATTTTTTGTTCCTTTTTTTACCTCTTCAAAACTCCACAATTTTTTTTTTTTTTTTTTTTACCTCTTCAAAACTCCAACTTTTTATTTTTTTTTACCTCTTCAAAACTCAATTTTTTTTTTTTTTTACCTCTTCAAAACTCCACAATTTTTTTTTTTTTTTACCTCTTCAAAACTCCACAATTTTTTTTTTTTTTTTACCTCTTCAAAACTCCAACTTTTTTTATTTCTTTTTACCTCTTCAAAACTCCTAAATTTTTTTTTTTTTTTTTTTACCTCTTCAAAACTCCAACATTTTTTTTTTTTTTACCTCTTCAAAACTCCAACATTGATTTTTTGTTCCTTTTTTTACCTCTTCAAAACTCCACAATTTTTTTTTTTTTTTTTTTTACCTCTTCAAAACTCCAACTTTTTTTTTTTTACCTCTTCAAAACGCAATTTTATTTTTTTTTTTTTACCTCTTCAAAACTCCACAATTTTTTTTTTTTTTTTTTTTTACCTCTTCAAAACTCAATTTTTTTTATTTTTTTTTTACCTCTTCAAAACTCCAACATTTTTTTTTTTTTACCTCTTCAAAACTCAATTTTTTTTTTTTTTTTTTACCTCTTCAAAACTCAATTTTTTTTTTTTTTACCTATTCAAAACTCCAACTTTTTTTTTTTTTTTTTACCTCTTCAAAATTCCAACATTTTTTTTTTTTTTACCTCTTCAAAACTCCAACATTGATTTTTTGTTCCTTTTTTTACCTCTACAAAACTCCACAATTTTTTTTTTTTTTTTTTTTACCTCTTCAAAACTCCAACATTTTTTTTTTTTTTACCTCTTCAAAACTCCAACATTGAATTTTGTTCCTTTTTTTACCTCTTCAAAACTCCACAATTTTTTTTTTTTTTTTTTTTTACCTCTTCAAAACTCCAACTTTTTTTTTTTTTACCTCTTCAAAACTCAATTTTTTTTTTTTTTTTTTTTTTACCTCTTCAAAACTCCAACATTGATTTTTGTTCCTTTTTTTACCTCTTCAAAACTCCAACATTTTTTTTTTTTTTTACCTCTTCAAAACTCCAACATTGATTTTTTGTTCCTTTTTTTACCTCTTCAAAACTCCACAATTTTTTTTTTTTTTTTTTATCTCTTCAAAACTCCAACATTTTTTTTTTTTTTTACCTCTTCAAAACTCCACAATTTTTTTTTTCTTTTTACCTCTTCAAAACTCCAAAAATTTTTTTTTTTTTTTACCTCTTCAAAACTCAATTTTTTTTTTTTTTTTACCTCTTCAAAACTCCAACATTGATTTTTTGTTCCTTTTTTTACCTCTTCAAAACTCCACAATTTTTTTTTTCTTTTTACCTCTTCAAAACTCCTAAATTTTTTTTTTTTTTTTTACCTCTTCAAAACTCAAATTTTTTTATTTTTTTTTTACCTCTTCAAAACTCCAACTTTTTTTTTTTTTTTAACCTCTTCAAAACCCCACAAATTTTTTTATATTTTTTTTACCTCTTCAAAACTCCACAATTTTTTTTTTTTTTTTTATCTCTTCAAAACTCCAACATTTTTTTTTTTTTTTACCTCTTCAAAACTCCACAATTTTTTTTTTCTTTTTACCTCTTCAAAACTCCAAAAATATTTTTTTTTTTTTTACCTCTTCAAAACTCAATTTTTTTTTTTTTTACCTCTTCAAAACTCCAACATTGATTTTTTTGTTCCTTTTTTTACCTCTTCAAAACTCCACAATTTTTTTTTTTTTTTTTCCTCTTCAAAACTCCAAATTTTTTTTATTTCTTTTTACCTCTTCAAAACTCCTAAATTTTTTTTTTTTTTTTTACCTCTTCAAAACTCCAACATTGATTTTTTGTTCCTTTTTTACCTCTTCAAAACTCCAAATTTTTTTTTTTTTTTTTTTTACCTCTTCAAAACTCCAACTTTTTTTTTTTTTTACCTCTTCAAAACTCCAACTTTTTTTTTTTTTTTTTTTTACCTCTTCAAAACTCCAACATTGATTTTTTGTTCCTTTTTTTACCTCTTCAAAACTCCACAATTTTTTTTATTTTTTTTTTTTACCTCTTCAAAACTCCAACTTTTTTTTAATTTTTTTTTACCTCTTCAAAACTCCAACATTGATTTTTTGTTCCTTTTTTTACCTCTTCAAAACTCAATTTTTTTTAATTTTTTTTTTACCTCTTCAAAACTCCATTTTTTTTTTTTACCTCTTCAAAACTCCAACTTTTTTTTTTTTTTTTACCTCTTCAAAACTCCAACATTTTTTTTTTTTTTTACCTCTTCAAAACTCCAACATTGATTTTTTGTTCCTTTTTTTACCTCTTCAAAACTCCAACTTTTTTTTTTTTTTTTTTACCTCTTCAAAACTCCAACTTTTTTTTTTTTTTACCCCTTCAAAACTCCAACTTTTTTTTTTTTTTTTTTTACCTCTTCAAAACTCCAACATTGATTTTTTGTTCCTTTTTGTACCTCTTCAAAACTCATTTTTTTTTAAATTTTTTTTTTACCTCTTCAAAAATCCAACATTTTTTTTTTTACCTCTTCAAAACTCAATTTTTTTTTTTTTTTTATCTCTTCAAAACTCCAACATTTTTTTTTTTTTTTACCTCTTCAAAACTCTTTTTTTTTTTTTTTTTTTTTTTACCTCTTCAAAACTCCAACTTTTTTTTTTTTTTTTTTTACCTCTTCAAAACTCCAACATTGATTTTTTGTTCCTTTTTTTACCTCTTCAAAACTCAATTTTTTTTTTTTTTTTTTACCTCTTCAAAACTCCAACATTTTTTTTTTTTTTACCTCTTCAAAACTCCACAATTTTTTTAATTTAATTTTTTTACCTCTTCAAAACTCCAACTTTTTTTTTTTTTTTACCTCTTCAAAACTCCAATTTTTTTTTTTTTTTTTTTTTACCTCTTCAAAACTCCAACTTTTTTTTTTTTTTTTTTACCTCTTCAAAACTCCAACATTGATTTTTTGTTCCTTTTTTTACCTCTTCAAAACTCCACAATTTTTTTTATTTATTTTTTTTACCTCTTCAAAACTCCAACTTTTTTTTTTTTTTTTTACCTCTTCAAAACTCCAACATTGATTTTTTGTTCCTTTTTTTACCTCTTCAAAACTCAATTTTTTTTAAAATTTTTTTTACCTCTTCAAAACTCCAACATTTTTTTTTTTTACCTCTTCAAAACTCAAATTTTTTATTTTTTTTTATCTCTTCAAAACTCCAACATTTTTTTTTTTTTTTACCTCTTCAAAACTCCAACTTTTTTTTTTTTTTTACCTCTTCAAAACTCCACAATTTTTTTTTTTTTTTTTTTTTACCTCTTCAAAACTCCAACTTTTTTTTTTTTTACCTCTTCAAAACTCAATTTTTTTTATTTTTTTTTTTACCTCTTCAAAACTCCAACTTTTTTTTTTTTATTACCTCTTCAAAACTCCACAATTTTTTTTTTTTTTTTTTTTACCTCTTCAAAACTACAACTTTTTTTTTTTTTACCTCTTCAAAACTCCACAATTTTTTTTTTTTTTTTTTTACCTCTTCAAAACTACAACTTTTTTTTTTTTTTACCTCTTCAAAATTCCAACATTTTTTTTTTTTTACCTCTTCAAAACTCCAACATTGATTTTTTGTTCCTTTTTTTACCTCTTCAAAACTCCACAATTTTTTTTTTTTTTTTTTACCTCTTCAAAACTCCAACATTGATTTTTTGTTCCTTTTTTTACCTCTTCAAAACTCCACAATTTTTTTTTTCTTTTTACCTCTTCAAAACTCCTAAATTTTTTTTTTTTTTTTACCTCTTCAAAACTCAAATTTTTTTATTTTTTTTTTACCTCTTCAAAACTCCAACTTTTTTTTTTTTTTTACCTCTTCAAAACTCCACAATTTTTTTTTTTTTTTTTTTTACCTCTTCAAAACTACAACTTTTTTTTTTTTTACCTCTTCAAAACTCCACAATTTTTTTTAATTTTTTTTTACCTCTTCAAAACTACAACTTTTTTTTTTTTTTACCTCTTCAAAACTCAAATTTTTTTATTTTTTTTTTACCTCTTCAAAACTCCAACTTATTTTTTTTTACCTCTTCAAAACTCAATTTTTTTTTTTTTTTTTTTTACCTCTTCAAAACTCCAACATTGATTTTTTGTTCCTTTTTTTACCTCTTCAAAACTCCACAATTTTTTTTTTCTTTTTACCTCTTCAAAACTCCTAAATTTTTTTTTTTTTTTTACCTCTTCAAAACTCAAATTTTTTTATTTTTTTTTACCTCTTCAAAACTCCAACTTTTTTTTTTTTTTTACCTCTTCAAAACTCCACAATTTTTTTTTTTTTTTTTTTTACCTCTTCAAAACTACAACTTTTTTTTTTTTACCTCTTCAAAACTCCACAATTTTTTTTTTTTTTTTTTTACCTCTTCAAAACTACAACTTTTTTTTTTTTTTACCTCTTCAAAACTCCAACTTTTTTTTTTTTTTTTTACCTCTTCAAAATTCCAACATTTTTTTTTTTTTTACCTCTTCAAAACTCCAACATTGATTTTTTGTTCCTTTTTTTACCTCTTCAAAACTCCACAATTTTTTTTTTTTTTTTTTTACCTCTTCAAAACTCCAACTTTTTATTTTTTTTTACCTCTTCAAAACTCCAATTTTTTTTTTTTTTACCTCTTCAAAACTCCAATTTTTTTATTTTTTTTTACCTCTTCAAAACTCCACAAATTTTTTTATATTTTTTTTACCTCTTCAAAACTCCACAATTTTTTTTTTTTTACCTCTTCAAAACTCCAACTTTTTTTTTTTTTTTTTTTACCTCTTCAAAACTCCAACATTTTTTTTTTTACCTCTTCAAAACTCAATTTTTTTTTTTTTTTTTTATCTCTTCAAAACTCCATTTTTTTTTTTTTTTACCTCTTCAAAACTCCAACATTGATTTTTTGTTCCTTTTTTTACCTCTTCAAAACTCCAACTTTTTTTTTTTTTTTTTACCTCTTCAAAACTCCAACTTTTTTTTTTTTTACCCCTTCAAAACTCCAACTTTTTTTTTTTTTTTTTTACCTCTTCAAAACTCCAACATTGATTTTTTGTTCCTTTTTTTACCTCTTCAAAACTCCACAATTTTTTTTTTTTTTTTTTTTTACCTCTTCAAAACTCCAACTTTTTTTTTTTTTTTTACCTCTTCAAAACTCCAACATTGATTTTTTGTTCCTTTTTTTACCTCTTCAAAACTCTTTTTTTTTTAAATTTTTTTTTTACCTCTTCAAAAATCCAACATTTTTTTTTTTTACCTCTTCAAAACTCAATTTTTTTTTTTTTTTTATCTCTTCAAAACTCCATTTTTTTTTTTTTTTACCTCTTCAAAACTCAATTTTTTTTTTTTTTTTTTTT